>NC_142932.1:37065951-37115951 GCF_046866305.1 Octopus bimaculoides
GTTACTGTTAATACTTCATTTAGAGAATTAACATTGCTTGTTTTCACCTTTTCAATATCAGTGAAGAATGTCACTGGAAAAGAAGATATAAGATTTTGCCAGGTTTTTCTCTCTCACCAAGGTCATCAGCTGTCGAACGCCGAAGAAGGGAAATAACCCTGAAATCCGGATACGTTCGTGCTGCTGGTCGTGGTGAGAGGGATAACTCCCTTGGCAAACAGGACACAGTCGTGTGTCGATAAGCCAGCTGGAGGAGATGTCCTCCTGGGGCTAAAAGCAACAGTAACATCCACCCCTAGGGGTCAGCCACACTATATATATATATATATATATATATATATATATATATATATATATATATATATATATATAAGAATTTAAGGATTGGAGAAAACGCATGTTATAATTGCATACTTTATTCCTACATATGTTTCAAAGGATTACAACATGTGTGATCCATAGGGAACTTTGATATTAAAATTGTAACCTTCTCATCAGGGAAAGCATGGGAATCATGATTCCCATGCTTTCCCAATGGATCACACAGGTTGTAATCCTTTGAAACATATGTAGGAATAAAGTATGCAATTATAACATGCGTTTTCTCCAATCTTTAAATTCTTAAATATACTCAAATACCCAAAATTTCAAGGATTCCCTGCCTGAAAAACAGGAGCTAACCACAGTTATCTTGTGTTCTTTGCTACATTGGTTTCTATTAACCCATTTATTCTATCAGAAGAATTTTTATTCATTAAGATAGAAGAAATACACATAAGTATATATATATATATATATATATATATATATATATATATATATATATATATATATATATATATATATAGAGAGAGAGAGAGAGAGAGAGAGAGAGAGAGATTTTAGGGAAAATAACCATGTTTCAAGAACTCATCGATGAAAATCCACCATCACATATCGAAAAATGCATAATTAAAAGGACAATAAATGAGTATAATATAAATTAAAGTAAATATCATAAGATAAATATAATAAAAAGATTACACGTGTTTCATAACTAATTTTGAAATAGTAAGGAAATTTAAATCGATTAAAATCAATTGAAATTATCGAAAATAAATTCTATTCAAAAATCATTATATATATATATGTATGTATATATATATATATATATATATATATATATATATATATATATATATATATATATATATATATATATATACATGTATATATATATACATATACGTATATATATATAAATATAAATACATATGTATATATATATATATATATGTATATATATATATATATATATATATATATATATATATATATATATATATATATATATATATATATATATATATATATATATATATATATATATATATATATATATATATATATATATATATATATATATATATATATATATATATATATATATATATATATATATATATAAACAAATAGTAAATGAGTATATGCATATATACGTACAGGTATATGCATACCGACATCCACCTGTATGTATAGGTGCATATCTGGGTACAGGACATTGCAAACAAACGTAGACGAGAACACACGAGCCACATAGAGAACATTCTACTTCATCAGCTACCCACGTTTTAACACCGGCGTTTCGACGAGCTTCCGGCAGGACGCATCGTTAAAACGGCTCGTCCCATGGATCGCAGATTAAATTTGTATACGCAAATTAAATCTAGCCATGGAGGAATGTAGTGGCGGACAAAAAACAAGACAGGAAAACAAACAGAAAAGGCTTTACGGCCAGACGAGAAAAATTATGTGTGTATGAACGCGATGAGGCACGGAACCGAGAGAGACAAAGTGGTGGCGTGCGTTGCTTGGCGAAAGCCATACACATATATATACATATATACATATGAATATGCATGTATATATATATATATCATATACCTTTACTCTTTTACTTGTTTCAGTCATTTGAATGCGGCTATGCACGATCTACGTCGTTAATCAAATGAACCGACGTCAGCACTTACTGTTTCTTAGCTTCGTATACATTTTATCTGTCTCTTTCCCGAACCTCTAAGTTATGGAGACCTAAACACACCAACATCGGTTGCCAAGCGATGGTGTGGGTGTACAAACAGAGAAACATAATTACACAATACATACATACATGCATACATACGTATATATATATATATATATATATATATATATATATATATATATATATATATATATATATATATATATGAAATTATGCGTATAATCTTAAGCATACACATGAGCATTGAGGTACCTGCACACACGCACATGCATGTACACACAGACACACGCTCATATACGCACGTATGTATAAATATCAATGATTTTTCACCTGATGTATTTTCTCATGATAGAATTATCTTTAAATAATGCTTTCATATTCAACAATACTATGAAATGATAAAATGCTCCTTGTGCATGCAACATTTGTAAACATGAGGAAACATATTTGTTTCTCAATTAGATTTTCAGAAAAAGTGGATTAAATATTAATATATTTTCATAGAAGAGATTAACTCAACGAGTTAATAAGGTGATAAATAATTCATTAGAAAAATGAAATAGAAATCAAAAAGTATAAATCACCAACATATTTTAATCTGAAACAGGTTGTAAATATGATTGTGCTAAATTAAGGACTGATTAGAGCGTGTTTAGAAATACTTTGCTTGGTGTCATTAGTTTGTGTATGTGTAGAGATGAAACATTGAGGGTAAAGGATTCTATCATGCTTGGATCGAATGGACGTATATCATTCAAATCCTGCTTTCTATGTAAACAGCTGTCCCTCTCCATGGAAAGAAGCAAAACAAAACAAGTATTATTAGATAATATAATTATTTTTATATTTAACTAACGTTTCGTCTGATAAACCCTCCAGCCATCATCAGGTGTCTTGGGGAAATTTCGAACCTGTTATTATCATTATTATTATTATTATTATTATTATTATTATTATTATTATTATTATTATTGCGTAATCGTTAAGAATGCGGGATACTAACACAAGATTGCGAGTTGTATTCCAGGCATTTGCCTGAATAATAATAATAATAATAATAATAATAATAATAATAATAATAATAATAATAATAATAATAATAATAATAATAATAAAGATAAATTTCAATGAGTATTACTTACTCGGATATAGTCCAACCCTTTGTCAGCTATTTTTTGTATATGGTGTTTGGGTTTGGGGATGGTCTGTATTTTGATGTAACACGTGTGTTTACGATCGCTGTTCGGGTAGTGGAGGTATCAAGTTAAAATACATCATTATATTTGGAAAAATAGGAATAAATTTCAATGAGTATTACTTACTCGGGTATAGTCCAACCCTTTGTCAGCTATATTTGGGCTCCATGCGATGTCTTTATTTCCGATGTTTTTGGATAAGTTTCGGAGCAGTGATTTATCGTACTCACATGTTAAACTTCCCCGGTGTTATTCTGTTAAACTTCCCCGAAAGCAACCATATTCTGGGATATGCCAATACACACAGATAGAGAAATTAAGGCAAATATACCAGATATAGTTGTCAAAGATCATGAAGGAAAAAAATGCCTTCTAATTGATGTTTCAATACCAGCAGATGACAACGTTTCTCTAAAAGAAATGGAAAAACTTTCAAAATACAAAGACCTGGAAATAGAGATAACTCGAATGTGGAATCTAAAAACAGAAACAATTCCTATCATAGTAGGTGCCTTAGGTATAATAAAAAAATATTCAGACAAATACATAACAAAAACACCAGGACTTACAAATATATATAACATACAGAAAATTGCACTACTGGGTACTGCACACATTCTACGCAAAGCACTTTCAATACAGTAAACATAACAGCACCACAGCAAACCACAGCACATACCCAAGGCGCACAGAGCTGCGCTCGGTAGTGAAGTGAAAGCACGTTATAAAAATAAAACTACTGAATAATAATAATAATAATGTCCCGCAAACAAAACCAAAACGGCATAAATGGACACGTGAGGAATACATTTCGATCCTACACGCCTATTTCACAGCAGTGCTTTACCCAAAAAACGAAAACGCAACAACACATACATTAAAATCAAAAAAGAAATCAGAAATAGAAATAGAACAATTGAAAGAAAAAATACATCAGGAAAATCTAGATAGTAGTCACAAAGCAATGCCAAATAATAATATAAACACTGAGATAGCAAAACACGAGGACAAACGTAACATTTCCGGCAAAAACGAAGTAAACAAAAAACAACAAACCCAGACAGTAGAGATGTATAATAGTGTACAAAAAGCACCAATCCAGAACACCACAGACAAACATATGAATGAAAATCATAGTAGGTGCCTTAGGTATAATAAAAAAAAAAATATTCAGACAAATACATAACAAAAACACCAGGACTTACAAATATATATAACATACAGAAAATTGCACTACTGGGTACTGCATACATACTACGCAAAACACTTTCAATACAGTAAACATAAGAGCACCACTGCGCTCTGTAGTGAAGTGAAAGCACGTTATAAAAATAAAACTACTGAAAATAATAATAATAATAATAATAATAATAATAATAATAATAATAATAATAATAATAATAAGAAGAAGAAGAAGAAGAAGAAGAAGAAGAAGAAGAAGAAGAAGAAGAAGAAGAAGAAGAAGAAGAAGAAGAAGAAGAAGAAGAAGAACAGCAACAATAACAACAACAAAAACAGCATCGAAAAATACCTGTAGAGTAGTACAGCCGAAACGTCGTGTTAACAACAAACAAGATGAAGACAAATATCAGTTAAATGTAAATAAGCTAAATAAATCCTCTTCTCTTAAATATAGAACGGTATTGACTAAAACTAGATTTCTGTTTCTTCGAGCTCGTCAGCAGCAGCTTTCCATTAAAAACAGCATGGAGAAATTTAGCTACCACAAATATGGAGAAAAAGTGATTAAGATGTCACTCGTGCCGGAAATATCCAGCAGGTTGGATAAAAATTTATTATCTATTGAGATATAATTTTAATGAGATAACGGAAAAAGTAATTTTGTGAAGTGTAGTATAATTTATTCAATTTAAATGATCCTTAACTGTTCGTAGCGTGGGTTCTAGCAGACACGTCAGATATGTCTTCGATTTTCACCGAAATCACTTTTAATCAACTCGATATTCAGACAACAATTAATTAATTAAAGCAAGTTATTTAAGTATCAGAATGCATATAAATATCATGCAGTGCGTGTATCATTCACTCGCTCAAATATGCGAATACATAAAATCTAATTGCTCTAACAAATATAGTATTAAATTAGTGTTAGATTCAATTAATGATAATTAAAATTTATAAAAGCTCAGTGTTAACTAAAATCTGTTTATTGCCTGGTTTTCAGTTGTTTTACATTTTTTTATGCTTTGCTCCATTGTTTACCTTATTGTACGTGTCGTTGCTAGTTCTTTTATTCATTTGTGAAGTGCTGTTGTTATATAACTTCGTGTTTTCTTGGTGTACGTTTATATCCAATCTCTCGTTATTGCTGCCTAAAAAGGAATAGAGATTTACTGGCAGATTGAAGCATCTCCTTCAAGTGTTGCTAAAGTTTTACTTGGAAGTTGTTAATACCAGTAATGAATTTAATCTTCATTGCTAATCCAGGTTTTTTAGTTACAAGTATTTTCTAGAGTTCTAGGTACTCAAGATCATGCCTTGACATAATTACTAAACACAACGCTTCTGATGCTACAATTTAAACACTTACCCAGTGTACTCCACTCCGTGCCACTTATGAATTCATAGTAAGGAATAGGACAAAATGTCTGCTGGCGCTGAACGTCTTATCCTTATTTCTAAATCGAAATACAAGCTACATTAAAGATTTATATTACTGAGACGCATGTTGTGATAAAAACACCTACGTATTCAAACGCACAAAGACATAAACATACATGCGCGTGGCCGTCTGTATGATATACATATACAGAAGTTTAACTACACGTGTGCTGTTGATTTTTTTTTCATATTTTGGACATTTCCTTGTTTCCATTCTGACTAGGAGCTTCGCTTGAAAGGTCGAAAACTCTCTGTATTTACTGATTGTCAAACTAATGCATTTCTTGTGCATATCCTCGTCTTCTTTGTTACTGTTAACATTAATGTTCGTTTATTTGATTTGAATATATATGTGTGCGTGTTTTTGTGTGTTTGTAAATATATATATGTATATATGTATATTTACACACACACACACACACATACAGACAGACACATACACACACACACACATACACACACACACACACACACACACACATATATATATATATATGTATATATATATATATATATATATATATATATATATATATATATATATATATATATATATATATATATATATATATACATATATCTATATATATGTTCCCTGCACCCCCCGCGCCGTTGCCTGACACCCAGTTCCCCTCACCTAGCACCCCTCAAACCTGCCCTTCCAACGCACCTTTCTTCGAGACTTCCGGAGTTTCCAGTCCGATCCCTCCACCTCGCACATCACCCCCAACCTACCCCTTCCCTCCTTCAAACGAGTCCACAAACAGCGTGACTTCCAGGACAGCAGTTACTTGCCTAACTGTACCTCACAAACTGGCTCGTTCTCCTGCTCCTAGCCATTTTGCAGCACTTGCACCTACATCTCCAAAACCACCATCCTCACAGGCATCCTTCATCGTCACTGTCGTATTGCCGACTTCTATAACTGTACTTCTAGTAACGTCATTTACTGTATCTCCTGCACTTTATGCGCTTCTCTGTACATCGATCAAACGGGACGGTATTTGACGGACCGGTTTGTGGAGCACCTCCGAGATGTCAGACGCGGCAATGCCAACTTGGTCTCTTGCCATTTCCTCTCTACCAGTCATTCACTAGAACACTTGTCTGTGTTCGGATTGTCTTTGCACAAGGGACATCCGGACTCCCGCCTCAACCGTAAACGGGAGTTAAGCTTCTCTCTTTGCTCTTTTCCACCACATGGACTCAACTCCCTCTTATCCTCACTGAGTCTCCTCAGTCCTACTCACATCTCCCCTCCCCTCTTCCTCTGACACCTAATTCCTCTCTTCATTCCTACCAACCTTCTCTCTTCACTGACACCTCCTCCACCCACAAGCCCAACATCACACACTGCAATCCCATCCCACCACACAGCAACATCCCGACCCCATATCGCTACTCCAGTCCCACAGCCACATCTCCACACCATATCCACCATATCCCCACCACACATACACCACATCCACACCTCACATCCAACATATCCCCATACCACAAATCCCCCTACCCCAACTGTAGCCTACACATCCGAGTCACACCACACACACATCCGAGTCACACCACACCGCACCTTACCCCAAATATACTCTACATACTCGCGCCAACCCACACCCCCAAAACACTACACATCACCACACCATCACACCACGTCACACCACCCCACTCCAAACCACACACACACACTAGCAGTGACCACTTGCCAGCACCCAAGGCATAAACCAGCATCCTTACACCCACCCATTACACATGCACAATTACACACGCTCATATCCACACTTTAAAGTTACTAGCCTCTATCCATGCATACACATTTCTATATTGTCACATACGCACACACACGCACACGCACACGCACGGGCACCTTCGTTTTGGGATCACCAATATGTTATCATAATCCCTTCTTTCTACCTCTCTTGTCAAAACCTTTCTTTTCCAACCAGTCGCCATACTTGACCGCTAAATCTACAATTTCTTTTTTTATTCGCTCTCTGCTTATTCTCTCTCCATTCCTTTCTGTTGAAGAGCGCAGGCTCGAAACGTAGAAACCTTTCTCACTTTCGCGAGCATCAAACTAATAGAGCACGTTATTGTCCATACACCTGTCTTCATCTTTTGTTTCTCAGTAAAGAATTATGTACATATGTATGCATATATATATATATATATATATATATATATATATATATACATATATATATATATATATATATATATATATATATATATATATATATATATATATATATATATATATATATATATATATGAGTGTGTGTGTGTGTGTGTGTGTGTGTGTGTGTGTATGTGTGTGTGTGTGTGTGTGTGTGTATTAATATGTATATAAGTATATTAAGTACTTGATTTAATTTCGTCAAATTCAATTATATCTTTCGTAAATTGGAGGAGATTAGTTGGTAATATGGAATAAAATATTTATTCATTCATTTCGCTATAAAATCGTTTCGCATAGAAAAGACAATAAATTCATTTTAAGAATCTGAGTTGTCAAATATTACTCATAAGTAGAAGACTAAGAAGAAATATGATAAAAACTAAATACAGAAAAAAGGTGACTTTAGACTTACATGGGTATCGAGTTCATACTAATTTTTGTGAAAGTATCTGTTCCACGCCAAATTATATCAGTAAATTCAAATTAAAACATGAACAATCAACGTTAGAGAGATTTTGGAAACTACTCCAATTAAAGGACCAATCCACATTAAAAATGTTCTCTTGTATATATATATATTATGCGGTTTTAGATTCAAGATCTGACTGCTATTTCAAGCATGGTGATGTCCCTTCGATACCCTACATTATCGGTATATGCAAATGGAACCGGGAAACCGCCCCTTATGAGCCAGGCGTGGTCCGAGAAGTAACCAACTGTCGCCATGTCATCTGCAAGTGTATGTTCATTTTTATACTTTGAGTGCTGTGAATGCAAAGTTCTACCTTCCTTTTTGAAACAAGTGCATTGGACACACGACGTGAAGCAAAATTGTTTTCCCAGCAAGATTTGATGTTTTTGCGTATTGTCAAAGTAAACAACACCTACCTTGTTGAGATTCTCCCCAAGGTGAATAAATGCTGAATTAATTTTAGGGAAGCTATTGACTTACTGAACAATATAGAGCTACACTTGTTTTACTCGCTAGCATTCCTTCAGTTTCGGGGAATTGAAACTGCTATCCAAGCCATACAAACTTTAGCGCCATATAAAGAGCGTCACATGTTACTTCCATTTTACTATTATGTACTCAGACAATCATTTCAACTAGAAAGAAGCTATGCAAGTACTAACCAACAATCTGTAGTCACCTTTTAATATTTTGAGCAATTAGCTCTAGAGTAATTTTCAAATATTATATTATCGTGTTTTGAGAAGTAGAATTTTTAATGATTCTCATTTGAAACTCATAAATATTAGCTTATATAAACAAAATACTTAGAATATATTAAATGAGACAAATCCAATTATTGCGTTGTCTTTTTGATTTAATTGACAGTAAATATCACTTTTTGCATAATATTCACATTATCAGACACACGTGTATACATATATGAATATAAAATTTCACCAACACAGAATCAGAGACATACACACTTATACGTACAAATTTATATGCAACAGTTTGAGGAAAGTAATGCAAATTTTGGCATAATTATTTACTTAAGTGATACAGCTCGTTCAAATTGCAAATATTCTTCTTCATTTCAGACAATAATAATCAGTTTATACTGGAGTCAAAACCACGAAGAGACCTCTTGTCTAATGTTTCTCAGAAGTATCCATTTCATATTATATTCCAAAATCTTTATTTCAATTTACAGTTATATTCACAAAGGAAAGTATTAATTTTTCTATGTCTGAATATTTCAATGTGGGTGAGTATTATTAGATGATTTCTAAAAGCATTTTTTTAAACGCACTTCTGTAGTATATATTGGTTTCTGCTTTACTGGGAAATTATTTGTAACATTTATTGAAACACTAGAATTTTCAAAATGACTCGACTTGAATAAAGAAAATAATTTTTTATAACGAAAGAGCTAAAACACTCATTATATACCAAGAATTGTTGTCCATTCATAATTATAGCTGTAGTTAACCACTCATCACTTGAAAGACCGATGTCTATAGCGCTGCTTTTCAGAGCAACTAATCTATCAAGACAAGTGGAAGTATAAAACGCGTGTTTGTGTTAAATGAACCTGTTAGAAACGGGTTTGGAATTTACACATCGAAAAGTTACGTTCCCACAGCTTGTGTTCTTATATAAATACCCTTATTGTTTATTGGTTTCTATTTGTGAGGGAAATCTAAAACATCATATAATACGTGGCTTTGTAATATACAGAACAAAAGATTGATAATATGGCGTTGTGTGAATCAATCGTTGTGTTGTATTTTTAAGATACATTTAGCATTTACACATTTCCAATATTGCAGATTTTTGGTGCTCTTTATAATATCGTTAGTGCATTTCAACCAACGGATTGCTGGACATGATAACATGTCGCATAAAAATTTCGCAATTTTTCTGACTGTTTCTGTTATAATCCAAATTTCATAGAGCTTCCGATTATCTTTGATACTCTCATTATTGTATTATAAGATACAGGCGTATTATTACGTGGATGGAAAGAACGAACACTACACTGCAATATTGCTGGCTTTGTTGTGCAGAAAATACAAACAATTATTATTAATGCTTATCAGAAATGTTTCACTTATTTGTTGGACGCACATTCTTTAATATTATCTGAAATTCATAAATGTTTGACTTCTAGAAAAAATTCCGTACTATTGTTTAATTTTCATATATTTGATATCGTTTCGAAATAGGAACACATAGTTTGATATTTGAGATCAGTTGTTGTAGAGTTTACTTTCGTTAACGTGCTGAGTATTATGTTGATATATGCTATAATCACGCTACTCATTTCCTATCAAACAATGTATGCATTTTTTGTATTTCTTTGTTTGAAAAATAGCATTTATTTGTGTCTTGTATAAGGTGCCGATTTCATGTTATACGCTGATTATAACATAGAGGATTAGAAATGTATCTGATTCAATATGAAAGCCAAGTAAACCGAAAACTTTGTTGTACAGTTTATGATAACAATTGATACATGTATGTTTTCTTTTTCAAGTTTAAACAGTTAATATAGTGAATATATAAAGTCTGTACTGATATTATGATATGTAATATAGGTTATGTAGCTGACTATTATAAATAATTGAAAGTGTATTCAGAAGTATACCCATATTGAAATTCTCCAGCGTTTGTATTTCTATATTCGGGTATTGTATGCGTACATATATATATATATACATATAAACACAAACTCGGACTTACCCGTTGTATTTATCTATCTTACTAAGGTGCCTATCGTCATCATTTTTTTTAAATATTTCAAATTTCGCAGGGCATTTAATAATATATTTGACATGTAAAATTGTAAACCCTCTTTGTAGATTTTGTAGATGAAATATCACGATGAAGGTAAAACCGAAGGAATAATACCAGGAATCGGCCGACAACTTTCGATCACCTCTGGGCTTCGCTTAGTAACTCTTTAAATGTTTAGAGAGACATGGATTGTGTACATACTGTGAAGTAAATTTACTTAATCAATTTGCGTAATGGAGGCTTTTGTGGTCTCTAGTTAGAACAGTAAATTATCGCTTTTATTTTAGTCTGTATTTCTGCGCTTCTTTCTGTTGCATACTGTATCGATTGTATTCAAAACCTCTATTTTATGTATTAGTTGATGCACTTAACTTGACACATCCTACAATATAATCATGTACGGATGAATCAGTACAGACAAATATATATCTAAGCATACGCATGCGTACACACACAGGCAGACACACACACACGTAAAGACACGCAAGTATACGCGAATACTCACACACAAACAAATATACACATATGGCTGTGTTGTTTTTTGTACAAATAGATCCATAACTTGTAGTTGGAATATAAATTCAGCAAATTTTACAAAAAAATTAATATTTGTTATTGTGTTTTATAAGTATGTCTACCATGTCCGATTAGTCAAGAGACTACAAGACAACTAACACGTACAAACATCACAATATAAATATAAGTTCCACGCTTCCGTAAACTCTGCAATCACTATTTGTAGAGTTTTGTGTTTATACGTATATGTATATATACATGCGTGAGTGTTTACAGGTATTTGTACATATACGGATACATTTGTGATAACAATTTACACACAGAGACACGCACACACACACACACACACATATACACAAAACCACGCACACACACTCAGACATGCACACACGCAGAAACACACATATATACATGTCTTATGTATATATGAATTATATTTTAAATAGAAACGAAAGGAAGTCAACATTCGTTTTGTGCAGGAGAGCGTAAACCATCAGAGATCAATGTAAAAGAGAATGGTAATGAGATTCTCAACAGGCAACGTGTTAACAAAAATATGGCCACAATTCAAGTGATTTAACACAAACAGATGATACATGCAATTGTAATGATCAATACACCTCATTACTTGTTTCAATATATACATTTCCAATGAATCTAGTGTTATTTGTAAAACATTTGCTAAATAAACTCTAATGCAATATTGCTTAAGATACCTTCGTGCAAATTCTTTTCTAAGTAAATAAATATAAAGCATTTGAATCTACAACTACATGCTATCTCTGAAGCTTCCGTGCAGCAATTCTTTTGAATGTATGGCTATAATTAAGTGAAGTTATTACACGCTTTAGTGATAATTGAGAGACGAAATTAGAGCTGTTTCGTACATCTGAACATCCAGAGTAAATAAAATCTCTTGTCAATAATCTTTATAGTATTCAACTCGTCTACAACAAGAATATTATTAATTTCTAACAATGAGCTTGTTCTATCATAGACGTCAGTTTCTATTTATTCAAAATTGTACAAAGTACTAAGTTATGCAACTTCGTATGTATAGGACATAGATACGTGATATAAATATTTAAATTAATTTTCTGGTAAAAATTGCATTGTAACCCAAAACGAAATCAGATTCATATTCATTAAATAATATTATAGAAAGTTTCTTTGCTTCAATTTATTTTGTCACTAGATTTCGTTCGTGATACGTATAATCTTAACTGAAAACACTAGCATTGTGTACAGATTTAGGAATATTATACAACATTAATTATAGAAGAAAAATTAATTGGAAAATTTGAAATAGAATAACACAGTGATACAGAGCTTCTTTAATATGTACAAATTTGGCGAAGATTTTCTTATGTGCTGCAGCATTATATCACGACGCTGTGTTTTATGTTAGAAAATTCAGAGAATAAGAAAGGGTCGACAGACATTATAGGCATATCAATGTTCAGTTACAATGTTAATATGCACGTCTAAAAGTTTGTGAAAACAATATGCATCCGTATACGTGCATATATATATATATATATATATATATATATATATATATATATATATATATATATATATATATATATATATACGTGTGTATGCGTGTATATGTCTATCTATCAATCTCTCTCTCTCTCTCTCTCTATCTATCTATCTATCTCTCTACATATATATGTATGAGGTGTATTAGTTTGACGCTGGGGGAAATAATGTAAAAGTATGTTATGTGTCGATCCTACGGTCTTCCACAGAAAGGAATAACAAGAGAAAATAAACAGAGAATAAAAAACGCCTGTAGATTTCAGCGATACAACATGGGACATGTTAAATTCAATAAAACAAAGAGAATAATGATGAAAACGCACGCACATTCACATAATGAACAAAAAGAGTAATAATAATATTCTACTCAACGTATAAGGCCTGAAATTTGAGGGCAGGGGAAAATAAATTACATCGACCACCGTATATCACTGTTTCTTATTTTATCGAGTCGGTAGGATGAAAGGCAAAGTTGTCCTCGCCGGAGTTTGAACTCAAAACGTAGTCACGGACGAGATAACGCTAAGCATTTCGTCTACCATCTGCCAGCTTAACCTGACGCTCGACTGACTCTGCATTTAGGTGAGTAGCGATTGGCAAATAATATATAGAAGCAAGCGCAAGTTTATTGACTTGTATTATGAGGTAAAACCTTGAGGCAATACTCGGACATTTATTCTGCAGACGTAGTTATTTATTACACTTTACACTTCCATTTTTTTTGAAATGTGAAAAGTTATGCCTAACAAAATAAATCTATATAACTGCCTGCAAAGAATGAACTAATATCAACAAAGGCACTATCCATGATCATTGATGATCTTGTTATGAGCCAACACGATGCAACTCAAATTACACTTTGATATTTCGATATCAACAAAAGGATTCTATCCTACCAGGTTACGGATAATGAATTCTTTCAAAATATACTAGCGTTTCCATTGTAACTAAAAGATAATCGCATTAGTAATGTTAAAACTACTGATATTTCAACACATAAAAATAATATTCTATTTCATGTTCCCAACTGATGTATACAATATTACTTGCAGATCAGTTTTTTTACGAATAAAAATAAAATGCATTAATTTTTTGAAACAAGTTGAATCGCTAAATTTGCTCTGTACGAACAAATGATTCTTGTAGGTTATTTTTCGGTTTCTAAGAATTATTGTCCTCCATTTAGGTTATATCGATATGCGTATGAAACAATTCCAGGCGTTCATATGTATTTTTATATCTAACATATATTATTTAGTTATACATATATATAAAGACGAGACTTTATCTATTGCAATTTAGTTATCTCTACGTATATGTAATAAAAATAGAATTCAGCAATTCTAAATTTGTTTTAGGGAAATAAACTCAAGGTAAAACGATCTGGTGTTACCGCGTCATAAGCAATTTCAAAATTGTGAGCATTAAAATAGTAGAATTTCCTGAGTTAGTTATTTCATTTAATACTGTGTGGAAAATGAAGATTTATGTAAGTTGTAACAATCCACCAAATGTTCCGAAACTATACATCTGCAGGCTCATTATTCTTTAATAAAATTCAATTCTCGATGAATTGTGATGCTGTGTCTCGCAAAAGTATCCAGAATGAATTGAGAATCATCTGAATCTATGCATTATGATTAATACAAAGTTCGTTGATCTACGCTCCTACTATTGCAATACATAAAACAGTTCCCAAACCAAGATTTTTGAGGTATGCTACCAGTGATTTTTGTTGTAGTTACTTAGCAACAATCTCCTTAAATAAGTTAAGGCCTCAAAATGCATACGTCAGGCAGTATCGGTAAAAAGAAGATTGGTTACTGCAATTATATTTTAAAATATATATAACAAATAAAACTGCGATATCTCTAAGCATTTGTGTGTGTGTGTTTGTTTGTCTATGTGTGTGTTTGTGTTTGTGTGTGTTGTGTGTGTGAGTGTGTGTGCGTGAGTGAGGAAGAGAGATGCAGAGAGAGAGAGAGATAGAGAGAGAGAAAGAGAAAGAGAGAGAGTTTTTATACAGACTGGCGTTGACGTATAGTTGCATACACACATACGCATATATTTTTGTATATTAAAACACTAGAAATATCCTGTGAAATGAAATCTAGCATGTCCATATGTTCGAAAATGAGTGTTTTTCTGGAGAGATGTTGTAAGGTGAAATTGTTTTTATAACACTTCATACGCTAAACGTTGGTTGCTCGCATAGTGCAGCGCGCGTGATACTTTTAGATTATATTCCCAAACATCATTAGCGAATACTTTCTAAACAGCTGTATACAGACAATGGTCATCCAGAGTAATTGCCTGTTGATCAGGTGTCCTGGGTATTGCTGGAAATTTTAACTGAAATAAAATCAATAAAACTGTTAATTCATCATCTACTTGAGTCTAACATAACGTTTGTGTTTGTAGAGTCTAAAAATGTCTCTTATTATTATGTTGAATAGCAAATTACATTGAAACAGAGTATTTCCTAAACTAATTTAACCATAGTTTCACCCTTGAGCAACGTCTCTTTAAAGTAATTTAGTAAAAGCGACCATGAAATAAAGTTTAATAGGTCGGACGGTCTAATAGGGATGACAGACACATCTTTTAAATCGCAACTTTTCTGAGCTACACAAATACAGTTATAGCTGGAATTACATTATTCTTATAACTTTTCATTTGGAGTGAGGCTTATCTCGGTCTAAACGAAAGCAGTAAAAAATAAAAGATATTTTGTCAGAGATATGCCGTACCTTGAAGTAATGTGTGATATTCTGCAATAGTACATAAAGCGTTACACCATAACTATATTATAGCGTGCTACGTGAACGTGAAGGATCTTACATCTTTCTATTGAAAACTGTGCTTGAACAGATGTTCCAACGATTTGCTTCCTACTTAGTAGCTTTGGTGCTCATTCCAAAAGTCTACCTACATTTCACAACGTGAGGAAAAACTTTTGGCTCAGAAGCACACATAATTTTTAACCTTGAAAAGTGTTGGAGAAATATTTGACATATATTTAGCCACACAGATTGCTACATAAATCCCTTTTGTTGTTTTCTATCTAGATAGTATGACGATTTACTTTCAATGCCATATAGAAGAAAGGATGTGGAGCGTGATCTTTATGCGTAAGAAGATCTGTTCATGGTAATGCTGAGTTCAGGTTTACTGCAAAACGAATAAAGTATATCGCATAGCTGTTCTTGCAATCGTTCACTTTTCTTGAGTTTCTAGAGGACAAAATACAAGCCAGTAATATACAGTTTTATGAAGTTTAAAAGATAGCGAGATATATATTCACACATGTCGAAAATAACGTTCCTACATTATTTTTAATTGTTTGAACACAGAAAAATGAAATGAAGCTTTGTTCCATGAAGTCTGTCAGATATAAAATTACTGTTTCGTATGCACATATACTCAGGTGATACAATGATTATGATTCTGCTAATATTATAGAACAAAAATTGTTATACTTTTGGAGGTCATAAGAGTTATTATTTCTTGAAGCTAAACGCCAATGATTAAGATGAAAAAGTAGAATATACACTAATACATAATCGAATTTTCGCCCACGGAAATATTAAATCTACTTCAGAACATTATTACTCTCGAAATAAGGTATATGTTCACTTCTTATGAGTATTTTGTAGATTTCATTCTTTCTTTAACCCGGTCAATATTAAAACGACAGTTGCGTTCTTCGAATTGATTTAAAACGATTGTAATTATTAAAGTGCTCACAAAATATGCCAAATTCTATTAGTTTAATATTTGTATTCAACTGGAATGATAGAGACGCAAAAGTCGAATGCAGAAGCAGACCATTTAAGGTATGTGTTGGTCTATGGAATGTGTAAACAAGGAAGGTAGCATAATCATATAATGTATATATACGCAAGGCGGCGAGCTAGCAGAAACGTTCACACTCCGGGCGAAATGCTTAGCGGAATTTCGTTTGCCGTTACGTTCTAATTTCAAATTTCGGCGAGGTCGACTTTGCATTTCATCCTTTCGGGGTCGATTAAATAAGTACCAGTTACGCACTGGGGTCGATGTAATCGACTTACTCCTTTTGTCTCTCTTTGTTTGTCCTCTCTATGTTTAGTCCCTTTTGTGCAATAAAGAAATAAGAAATGTTAGCACGCCGGGCGAAAATCGTAGCGGAATTTCGTTGTCTTTCCGTTCTGAGTTCAAATTCCGCCGAGGTCGACTTTTCCTTTCATCCTTTCGGAGTCCATTAAATAAGTACCAGTTACACACTGGTGTCGATGTAATCGACTTAAACCATTTTTCTGTCCTTGTTTGTCTGTTCTATGTTTAGCCCCCTGTTGGCAATAAAGAAATAAATATAATCTATATATGCATATACGTACAACCCCACATATGTGTCTAAGTAAGTTCATTATGAGAATTATTCTTCCTTTTCTTTTTCCAATTATTGTTAAAATATTTGTAAATCTTCCTATTATAGGTACAAAGCCAACAAGTTTTGGGTAGTAGGCTAGTATATCGATTCCAGTACTAATCAGGTACTAATACTATCGAGTTTCCAGGAGTCAAAATCATAGTCGTCTTCGGTAGAATTTGAACTCAGGACGTAAAGACGGACGAAATCCGGATAATCATTTCACCCAGAGTGCTAAGTATTTTGTCAGCACGCCGTTTTCATGATAAGAAGGACTAGTATAATAAAAAAAGATCATAATGGTTTCAAGCTTTGGCACAAAGCCGGCAATGTTGGGAAAAGCGGTTAGTCGATTCCAATGTTCGGCGCCAGTGTTCAATTGGTACATGTTTCATATAAAGACGCGAGGATAAAATCCAAGGTCGGCCTATAAATGATGATGATGGCGATGATAACAATGATACCACTATAACTACTACTACTACTAATACTACTACTACTACTACTACTAATACTACTACTACTACTACTACTAGTACTACTACTGCAACTACTACTACTACTATTTCTACTACTACTACTACTACTGCTGCTGCTGCTGCTACCACCAACACCGCCGCCGCCACCACCACCACTACTAACTACTATCACCACCACCACCATTACAACCAACACCGCCGCCGCCACCACCATCAACACTACTACTACTACTACTACTACTAATAATAATAATAATAATAATAATAATAATAATAATAATAATAATAATAATAATAATAATAATAATAATCATAATGATAATTTTTATTTCCTTATTTAGATATTTATTTTTCCATCAAAAATTGTATTCATAGATATAACATGTATTTGAAATTTATTTCTTTATACCATCATAGATTTTCGCATTGAGGTGTTTTATTGCTCGCCGTCTAAGATGTACTAATCGTGTGCACGTTGAAATAAGGCTGCTATTTAGTTAACTTAATGTTTCTTCTCACGTAGTTTGTTTTAATCTTAGTCTAACCAGAAATATAAACGAAGATTTCTTTCTTGACATCACGCCCTTTATCTGCTCCTTGCTTCAGTCATGAGACTGCTGCCTTGCAAGGCCACGGTCTCGAAGAACTTTATGATGATTGCATCTATACCAGTAATGATATTTGTAAAGTATTGTACTAATTCTACCGTCTCCTTTTTGCCCAAGCACTAGCTTGCTAGAACGTAAACACACAAAAACCAGTTGTCAAGTAGTGGTAGGAGATAAACACAGACATAAAAACACACACACGAACACAGATACACACGACGGTCTTCTTTTAGTTTCCATCTACCAAATTCACTCCGTCGGTTTTAACCGGCCCGAGGGCGTAGGAGAACATGCTTTCCCAGGGCCTATCTGAAGTGAAATTTTAATTATATTTCTGAAATTTGTGGTATCAAATTGTATGTCACCACGTTGGCTCATACCTAGCTGGTTTCGATGTAAACTAAATCTACACAATTTTAGAAGCAGGTACTTAGCTAAAGCTATTAGAAATACTTTAAAAATATATTATCCCAAATAAATTTGTGTGCCAGCCAATAAATAGAATCAACCTAGCAAAATTGCACTCTCCCGGCTTCCTTATCAGTATTTTTAAATCGTAGCATTTTCAGTTTTCACAATAATTGATTTAACTTAATTAGCTGTAGAGAGCTCTAGGATATAAATTATCCCATATATTTCCAAAGAGCTGTCAGCAATTTCCTCTATGAGAATATTTTCACAAATAATTAGTTATTCTAAATTACGTTTTGTTACGTAAGCTGTCTGTAAATCAAATTGTAAAAACTTGTTTTGTATAATGAATGTGAAGGGGTAATGAGGAACATATGTCAACAGATTACTATTAGTGAAACATGTGTACAAGGAATAGTCGGGGTGATTTCAATTGTTTTAAATCACACAAAATTGAAAGTACACACGCACACATACATAAACAAAGATATCGACTGCTATTTCCAGCAAATAATGGTACATCGTTGTGCCATTATTTCCTACATATATATATAAAACAAAACGTGGGAAAGAAACTTTTTTTCGAACAACGAAGGATGGGTCATTCGGAGTTTTCTATTCCTAGTCGAGTTCTAGATTATCTTTGCAATTTCGCCTGGTTATACGAGAGATTGCTCTAATCTGGCCAGCCCCAAGGAAAAAAACTAAGCTAATATATATATATATATATATATATATATATATATATATATATATATGGGGAGAGAAAGATTTTCTGAGGTGTTATAGAGATTTTAAGCATTAAGACAAAGGAGATATCCGCACGATCCTTTATTAGTGGCTAAATCACACATGTTATTTTATAGAGGTGTTTTTTTTTTCTGTAGTTTACACAAATCTAAAAGAGATTTTTTTTTCTTATCTGTATGTCTGCTTAAATATATCTATCTGTATATCTTCCTTTCTCCATATATATATATATATATATATATATATATATGTTTATACATACATATATATATATATATATATATATATATATATATATATATATATATATATATATATATATATATATATATATATATATATACCTATATTTGTATCTACCTATATATGTCTGCGTCCATACGTGTGTGTATCTATGTGCTTGAATATATGCGTAGAACTATGTGTGAGTAAGTGAAGCTTGGCGGATGGGCCAGAGGGAGAAAAACCGAGTAACGAGGAAAAAACAAAAGACAGAGAAAGAAAGACAGACAGAAAAAAAAGCGGAAAGAAAGGAGGAAGAATATAAAAGAGCAAGAGGGTCATTTTTTCTCGTTTTTTTTTTCTACGATGGGATTTATTGTGCATTTATGGTCAGTAGATTCACAGGATTTTGAACTTAATGATGTTTCAAGATGTCAATCTTGATCTTTAGAAGGCATCTGTCTCTCATTCGCTCTTTGTATGCATGTGTGAGTAAGTATGTTCGCGTAGTGATTTATTTATGTTAGGGTCTTTCTCTTAAGGGGCAGAGAAGATGGACAGAGATGAAAGTATCGCAAGAGAGAAAGATAGAGAAAAGAAAAAGAAAGGAAAAAAACAAGAAAAAACAAAGAAGGAAAGCCGACCATATGAATACAATACCATTTACATGAAAAACAAATAATAAATGAGTTCTTTCTCTCGCTCGTTTTTTTTAAATTTATGATAAATAAAGGAGGAAAGAAAGAGAGAAATAGGCTTATTGTAAACGGTATTGTATTCATACCGGCAGATAGTTTCTAGGGGAAGATTCAGCATGACACTGTGTGTGTCAAGGCTGACCCTTTGTAATACATGTACAACAGAAACAGGAAGAAAGAGTGAGAGAAAGATGTGGTGAAAGAGTAAAGCTGGGTTCGCCACCACTCCCTGTCGGAGCTTTAGGTGATTTCGCTCAATAAACAATCACATCACTCAGTCTGAGAATCTAAACCGCAATCCTACGACCATGAGTTATAAAAAAATATTTACATCAGGCAGCAGTGGGGTAACGTTTATCAAAAAAACTATAGCCATCCATTAAATATATGTTATCAACACCTACGTTTCTAGAAATAAGAGCTAACCGCTCTTATGCTGCAGTCATAAATATATTATTTACTACACTAATTAAAATCGTAGATTAGAACTAAAGCATAAAATACTGATTATTTCAAACAAGTCTCCACATATGCGTATGAGTGTGTAAAGATATTTACAAAACGTTCTCCATGTCACATGTAATTTTGAACTGACACGTACACACTTATACGCACACACTAATACGCACGCACGCACGCACGCACGCACGCACGCACGCACACACACATATATGGCTTATATGTGTGCATATACATGCATATACGTGTGTGTATGGGTGTTTGTGTGTTTGTAGTTATACATGTATCACTAGTTTTGTGAAGATTTGGGGTGAGAGCAAGTGTTCTGACCTTTGACTCTCAATGTTTTATGATTTCAATATCTGAATTGTATCACTTCGTTTTATCATGCGGCTATTGGGAGGTTTCTCCATTTATAGAAAGGTTATTAAACTGCTGATTTAATATGATATATTTTTACTTGTATCTAAACAAGGAAATTCATTTATTCTCTATAGATTTCCAATTCTCAATTACACATGACCAACGGAAAACGATATTCAATTTAAATTTGCGTGCGTCTTAGAGCACGGTATAATTTCTTGACTAATCTATCAATCATTAACGAATCCCAACGACGCTCTGTCATTTCACGTATCCTACCCATATAATTAAAAATAGTGAATTAATATTCATCTCTGTAGAATTTGTAGTAACGTCTAGTTGCGTATAACCCTATATTAATTGGAATTTAGAATAGCATCAAAATGATTTTCCAAAACAAAAATATTTTAAAATAATTAATATCATGGGACATCTCCCAAAACAATGCGTACATTTTGCGGTTTCTATTTAAAATTAATGCCCTTGCATGTTCTGCGTTAATGACCATCAGTGACAGAAATAACAAGTTTCATTTTCTCCATTCTGAAAATATAGCGTAATATCCCGCAGGTTTCTCTATTATTTCTCCTAAATGATTTATATCTTAAAATTAAGATGCAAAATATTTATAAAACTTGTTAAATATACTCCCAAATGGAAATACATACCTGTAAGTACACTGTTCTTACAGAAAGAACGAGAAATGATTAAATATCTAAGAATGAGAATCTAATCATTCGTCTTCTAGCTATTTGAACGTCAACATGTATTTCAGCAACATATTACTAATATATCTTTTCTTTTTTGTTTGGTGGTGGATATGTTGATAGCCTCATTAATTATTCATATATTATACAGATCTAAGCTTGAATCAAAATTTCTCCGCATAATTTCAATTATTTTGCATCAATTATCTTGCATTCACTAAAAGATTCTTACTAACATTTATCTTTACTTCAATGTAGAGTTTCTGTTAAAGCAAGCAATACCGTGGTCGATACGAGAAAGATCTCATATTGGCTTCTGTTTTGTGTTTTCGTGGACGAGACCAAGGAAGGTCTAAATTACGTTATTTGGGGCTCTCGGCTTTGGAGCCGGCAGGGATTTTTTACCCAGTTAGCCATACTAACATGAGAGCATTTTCAACCATGAGCTAATATGAGAGTTTGTTTCATGGTATCTACCGCAGTATAACTTGTTCGAACGTCATATGTACTTTTAAGTGGAGATAAATATTACCTCTTGTTATTAATACTGCCCCTGTCGTTAATATACATTGTTACTAACGTGTTACTTGTAAATTTCAAGTTGCATATAATATTGATGTGTGAGTGTTACTAGAGGAACGTAAAATATTTTAACGGTGCAAACTTTTTACAAACACACACACATACTCACTCAAATTCAAGTGTGCATATAGGGACATACACTTTTTAAAACAAATATATTAAATATAAACAGCGAGTAAATATTAAATCTGTATTTAGAACGCTCCTGTTTTAATCATAACCGCGTGATAGAACCTTGGATAATCTGCAATTATTTAATACATATTTAGAATTTCAATAAAATGCAATTTATCAGAGACCCGATTCACAGGTACTTTGCATTCAAAAAGACCAATTGAACGAAGATATAAATATTATATATAATGTGTTGTTTGAAGGCATAAAATATCTCCCAATTTTATGGTATTGCAATCTATGATATATTTCAGTTCGAAGCACGCCTACATAATAGGTAAGAGATAATGAACGAATACGATTCTCGGTGGCATCTTACAGAAAATATATTCAATATTTTGGAACACATACGAGAAGATAACTTAGGCACCAACGTAATTTATTAAATATTTAATATAATAAAAAAATATATTTCACTCGATTTAAGGTAGTAATATTTAAGTGCAGCAAGAATCAAAAAAATATTTAAGCACAAATTTAAAATTCAACACAAATATATTTACGCTGCAAATAATCCGTTTTAATATTACAGTTGGTATACTATTTGAAGATGTTTTTTGTTCTCTATCCTACATCTGTAATCTAATTGTGGGATAAACACAGACACACGCACACACGCACACACACACACACACAGATACACAGACAAACAAACACACATACACATGCACATACACACACACACATATGCATATATATATATATATATATATATATATATATATGTATATATATATATATATATATATATATATATATATATATATATATATATATATATATATATATATATATATATATATATATATATATATACGACGGGCTTCTTTCAGTTTACCAAATCTACTCACAAGGCTTTGGTCGGCCTGAGGCTATAGTAGAAGACACTTGCCCAAGGGGCCACGCTGTGGGACTGAACCCAGAACCATGCGGTTGATAAGCAAGCTACTTAGCACACAGCCACTCCTGCGCCTATTTTTGAGGAAGAATATACAGGGATATAATTTAGTTTGCAATATTACACTTTATATATTTAATATATGAGTATTATATGCTTAGATTTAGTGGTAAAATGCATTGAGTTATTCATTGAAAATAACGATATGCATGCAAGCCAATCGAAGAGAAGCTGACGTTAACACAAATACGCTTTATATAGAAAAATAAAACATTCGATAGCATCTTTTAGATGTTTTATAACACATAAAGTTTGGGAAACAACATATAAGAAAATACATATGTTGTGGTATTCGCGATTACAATCTCATAAAGCATAATTATTAGGATTTCCCTGTCGGGTATGGCTTCAATAAAGGGTTAATGAGAGGAAACCATTTTAAATGTGATGAAATTTGTATCGAAATTGCTTTTTGAAGGAAAACACAAGCATTCAACGAAAGGATAACTTTTAACTCTTCTCGAAATTCTTAAGCCGAACACTTTATTTATTCTTTTTTATGACAAGAGACAATATATTTTAAAACATACTATCAGAACACAAGCTAAAGGTGATATTAGAAAATTAATATTGGCTATTTTGTTACATCTTAAGAAATGTTATATATTGAAATATTAATTAGAAATGTAGACGGCATTTATTAACTTAAATATTCGATTATTTTTTTTTTTAATTAGAAACTGATATCAAAATAATTTAGCATTGTAATTCAAATCTAAAACGAAAGTTATGGAGGGTTAAACCAAATGCCATTTATACTGATTAATGGAAATGTATGATACAACCAACTATTTTATAGGGTTTTGGCGGAACAATTTAAACATAAAATTTCATTCAGTGGAGGTCACATCAAAATGATAGACCATGGCGAACAACAGAATTGCTTATCTAAACCCGTACGTTATGAATATCACAATACAGTCAAAGCAATTGTGAGTGGTTTAGTGTGACATTTATACAGAGTGTTTCAGAAAACTTTAAAAAATATGAAATATTGGTTAGTATACTTAAAATGAATTTATCTTTGGAAAACGTTATAATATTGATATCGATGAATACATAATATACATCAATATCAATAAAATGGCAAAAGGTCAGTCACAACCAAATTAAAATTTATAATAAATAATATGTTAATAGAACAGAAGTAAATGGAGACATCGTTAGCAAAATTAATAGTTTAAAAGGCACAATTTTAGTAAACAGTAAATATATAACAGATTAAAATAATATAATCTGTTATGAAGGATATTTTGGGAAAATAAAATACATTCATGACTAAAAGTTGTTTCTAAGGGATGGTCGAGAGATGAGGTTAATATTAAAGTATAAACTTTCAATTTACATTTACATACGATTTAGTAACTGTTAGGAGTAATGTGTTATCCAAAGGCTAATTCAGATAATACAGTTCTATATATAAGAGATGAGAAAATATGTACGTTATTTACATTATTTACATTTGACGGATATTTGTCCTCATCCTCTTTGTTGTTAACCTAAGGTTTCAGCTGATACAACCTTCAGGCTTCCTCAGGTGTATTGAGGAAATTTCGAACCTGGGTTCTCATTCCTAAGGTTTTTTCGATATTATTATTATCCTTATTATTATTATTATTATTATTATTATTATTATTATTATTATTATTATTATTATTATTATTATCATTACGCCATTTGCCCGTAGTTGTTAAGAGCGCGGGCTACTAACCCGAAGATTCCGAGTTCGATTCCAGGCAGTGAACTGAATACTAATAATAATAATAATAATAATAATAATAATAATAGTAATAATAATAATAATAGCATCGAAAAATACCTTAGTAATGAGAATCCAGGTTCAAAAATTCTCCAAGACACCTGATGAAAGCTGAAAGGTATATCAGCCGAAATGTTAGGTTAACAACAAACAACATGAAGATAAATATCCGTCAATTGTAAATAATGTAAATAATGTGTTCTCGTTCTATTGACGGCTAAGTTTTCAGGCTAGTATACTGGCATTGATGTAGCAACATTTGAAATTCTGTCTTGGTAAATGCATCAGATGAGGACTAATCAAATGTACGTTGACAAACATATTTGAAGAGTCCGAAACGTAGGTTCTGCAATATTCGATTCTGGGTTCTTCATTTATCTAATGTTCTTCCTAGAGGTAAGACAAATTTTTCATGTTTGCTGCACTCACACGTCTTTGCCAGTGAAGCTTTACTTCTAGTGTCGTAAATGTATCGACAGCTATTTCCAGTAAATATTGGTGCCTTGTTGTGCCAATAATGTATTAATGTATATATATATATATATATATATATATATATATATATATATATATATATATATATATATATATATATATATTTTTTTAATTATATCAGTAGTACTTTTTCCATTTTTACACATCAATCATAAGAACTACATCAAACTCACTTTTTTTTCAACAACTCAACGATTCGCCTGCTTTAACACATATCATTTTTGGGGAAATCTCAATATGTACATAGTGAATTCCAAATTGTTACAAGCATTTACCAATTTATTATATATGCTTAGCAAGTTTTATTGCTTGGAGGTTCTGCAATGGATCATGGACATGCTCTTCTCTCAGAGCGAAAGCATAAAAATATACGACAAAACGATATCAGGTAATATGTTGTTTCTTATAAAGACACCTATAAGATTCTCACAAGCAGACAATAAAGTTACATTATATAATCATGAAAATGTTAATTTTAATTCCATCTTCAGATGATAGGAATATCCTGCACAGATGCGACAACACTACATGTAGTTACCAGATTGTGAATTCAAGGCTGTTTTATAAACAGAGAGAGATGATTAATAATAAGCTACCGTACTGCAATTGTAAACATATTAAATTAAGTATAAATTGATGTAGAACGGTTTTCCAATTATTTTGAAGATTTAGTAATTATTATAAACCTCTCGGAGATTTTGGTGTAAAAGAAAAGAAGCATATATGATATAAATGGAGGAAGAGGAATGTGAAATCTTGCCCGTTTGCAAAACGATTTCATAGTTGAGTAATTGCATATTCCCGCTTAATTACGTAATGGATGTAAACTATTGAGCTGAATATTGGTGCTTAAAAGTACTTCACATAACGTGCGTACTTGAAAACGCGTCTACTTGAAAACGTGTGTACTTGAAACGTGTGTACTTGAAACGTGTGTACTTGAAAACCTGCAGTAAATTGCGTAATCGTATGCATTAATGTCATTGTTTTAGAGATGGTAAAATGCATACACACAGTTTAGTAATATGTCATGATATTTGTATGGTAAATTGAAAACCTCTCGATATAAAAGGCTGCACTTTTAAATTTAGGTTCTCTATAATTCTATTATTTATGCCGCGATCGATTTGTAATAGTTTGTTTAATGAAATTTAAATATTCATGCGCATGAGTGTAGTGACTGTAAATTGTTTGCATTTTAAGGAATTAGTACTTTACTTTATTTATTTGTATTGTGTTTAAGTAAGCGAAATTGAAGACACAATTTTAAAGCTTCTTGACATTAAATTTATAATACATGCTAGATAATTTCAATACATATCCGCTGGGGTATAACGTACTGACAGACATAAATCTCTGATTATGAAATTAGTCTTCAATTCAAGATGTAAAACACAATAATCTAAGTAAAATCTTTAATTTCGTATCAATCCATAAAATTAATCATATTTAATTATGAAAGGAAATTAAACGATATAGAGAAAAATATATGCATGCACGTTTCGATATAATGTTTAACGAATAGCATAATGGAACAAACACTACATTTCCTATTTATCAAGTACATGAAGTATATTACACAATATTAATATATGCAAATATGTGCAAATTAAGAAGCATGTACCCAAATATAAATGTGTTCGTTACAATCCTAATTAAAGCATACGAATACAAACTCAAGCCCACATACAAATATATGTGTATATATATATATATATATATATATATATATATATATATATATATATATATATATATATATATATATATATATATATATATATATATATATATATATATATATATATATATATATATATATATATATATGTATATATATATACACACACGATTATATACATATATATACATACATACATATATACATACACACAGAAACATACATTTATAAATCCCAAATCACAAACACACATATATATATACTGATGAGTGAAACGTATAAAAAACTGGGTTTTTCATAGTCACTTGGTTCATACAATTCCTGAATCTCAATCTCTTACTAAGGCAGCGAGCTGGCTAAACCGCTAGAATACCGGGTGAAAATATTGAGCACCATTTCGTCCGTCTATACATTTCTAGTTCAAATTCCTCGTGGGTCGAATTTGTCATTCTTTCTTTTGGGGTCGATAACGTAAATACTAACTGAGTACTGGAGACTGTGCAATCAACTGATCCAATTCTCGAAAATTGTTGACCCTGCTACCAAAATTTGAAACCAGTACGGATGTATTGTTTTCGACTATTATTTTATTTTCGTTAGTATTGCGACAGTCTGCATACTTATTGTGCCTTACATTTGTGTTCGCACTGCGATATTCTCGTTTCAAATTACTTTCCGCAGATTGTCTGCAGTGTTCAGAGCCAGTACGCTTCGTATACTAATACGTCTATGTAAACAATTCGATGAAAGACAGAGAATTAGGTTATGAAATAGATGCATATTTCAAGAGTTATTTGTCTTACATCTGCACCTCATCCAGCACAAGAAATATACTTGAAAGTTCTGAAATAGAAAAATTCTCGGAATACATATATATATATAAATTTAATATTATTTAAAATTTAAATAACCATGTTCTCTAATCTGCAAGCTTCGGTGCAGAATATTATTTTTCTACAGAGTCTGTGATAGGATTTACACAAGTAGAAAGACTGTGTCCACAGAAACTTAAGAAAAGCCGGTAGAAATCATGTATAAAACCATGTCTTCAAAAATATCTATAACCAAAATTTGCTCGAGAACTTCATCATTAACCCCATAGGTGTGATTGAACTAGCGTAAAGGATATCTCTTTAATGCGTAACCTACATAAAAGTTGCATGTATCCGTTAACATTTTGACGTAGTGTAACTGGTGATGGCGAATACTTAAATTAAGTGACATATGACAGTCAATATTCTGCATATTATATAGATTCCATTTTGTGTGTTCGGCACATACATCTCAATATCTTCTTTGCGATAAATCTTTAGCAATAATAACAAAAACTATACAGATAATTATCATCTCATACTTACAAAAAAGTGCTGAGATGTCGAAATATTCCCTTTCTGATAAAGTATTCCCAGGGTTTCACTTGTCTTATAAATCTTGTATATGACATTTAAATGGTTGCTATTAAGGAGAACAGGATGTCAGTTTTGATTGACTAATGCCAGTTGTTATGTGGACAGGCGCTGCAGCATAATTTCATCAAGTACGGATATTTTTTGTTATTCCTTCCATATAATGCATTTTAAGTATAGGCATTTTTATTACATTAATATTGCCGTAAATGTTCCTGTCAGAACACATCATTTGATCTATAAAGGACCCCGTGTGTCATTGGCCGATGAAGTTTATTTTGATGGTGTCTTCTTTCTTTTCAATCTAAACTTATACAAATTCACATAAAACGAGATTGTATATTTCCACTTTTAGAACGAAATATGCGACGATGTTAGACTAATACAGACAATTGAATTGAAAGTCGGTGTATATAATGCTTACATATTTTATAGTAAATTTTCAATGTTTTATATACAGATATTTCGAAACACCTAAACTAAATAGTAAATATTACAAACATATATAGTTCTTTGTTCCAAATTACTTATATATATGTTACCTTTTAAATTGTACATTGAACGGCATTTATAGTTTAAACTATTTTATAGTTAGAAATGTATCGAAGCATGATGGCTACATTAAATTACACATTGTTTATCATATGCATATATTTGAAATGTCATAAGCAACGAAAAGAGAGCATAGCTTGAACAAGGCTTAAAGAAGTATCGTTTCGCTGAAAGCTTTCACAGTAAGTGAAACTATTACTGTACTTCCCAGATTGCCTTTATACGAAGAGAGAAACCAACGAGGTAGAGAGAAAGTGACATCCCAAGACATCCCAAGGTTATTTCAGCAGAGACAATCTTTGCTGAAATAATCTTGGGATGTGCTTCAGCGATAGAATCAGAATCAATCGTCCCCTAGTAAGAGTTGATACGTATCAATATGTGCATGTGTGTGTGCATGTGTGTGTGTGTGTACATATATACATGTGATTAAATGTTAGTAAGTATGATAACTGAATCTATTAATATCATGAAATAGAAAGAAATAGTACACAAACATAAAAGTCATCCAATGCAATAATACCGTCATGCTTACAGAATATCGAAAAAGAAGAGGATGGATGTGAGGGGACAACATATCCTATGAAATTATGAGTTCTAGATAATATTCCTAACAGCTGAAGTTAGAAAACCGTTATGATTTCCTTTTTGAAAATGATAACAATCTTCTGCAGAGGGTTAAGTAATTAAAATCGGTATGTGGCCTTCAAATATAACCACTAAATAAGAGAGATATAAGCTAAAAAAGAGAAAAAAAAAGAAGAAAGAACGGAAAAAGAACAGTTAGATACGGAATCGTAAAACAAAATAAAGGTACATTCAAGCTCAATGGACTTCCTGGATGCGGATGTGAAGAACAATATGACTGGAATTAATCAAGTGAACTTTGCAGTCTCCACATTATCCACAAGGAATCCTTGTATTTTCTCAAACATCTTTGCATAGAACATTTGGATATTAGCAAACTGCGTGGAAGTATGTGTCTGTATATGTGTGTGTGAGTATAAATAGATAGAGAGAGAGATAGAGAGATACAGGCATACATACATACATATATGCACACATATTTAAATACACTACAAATATTAATAGAATGGATAACATGAACGCACAAGTAAATAGAAAATGAAAATAATCTTAGATACATATATCCAATTAATTGCACCCGAAATCAAAGAATCCCAACGGCAATTGACCAAGTGATCCTTGCTAAATCAAAAAGAATCCATTATTAGGACAAGCAGCTAACTGTTTTGAAAGAAACAAACATCTTGGCTCCAACCGGATATGAATCTACAGATAACTTTGTATAGGAAAATGAGATTCTAATACAACTAAAGAAGAATAAAAGTAGAAGACGTGTTGGTGGCATATACAGAGGAAAATACTTGCTGCCAACTACGAGAATTCATTAGGAAAGGTGAAAAATAAAACTAACACCTCACGATATCAAGCATCCAAGCGATAGTTTATTGTTACAAAACAGAAACAAATGAAAATACTTAGATATGGTGAAGTGCCAAATTATTTCCTTTAATATCTTACACCTTGTTGCAGAGATATCAAAACAGTTGCTGAATGAGCCAAAAACAGCAGTTTGACCGTTCAACAAGTAGGAAAAAATGTTAGTAATTGAGAAAACATAATAGCTCCAACACATTGCGTACACCTATAAAATCTTTGCCAAATTTATCCAAAGTTTTTTTCCCCCTAATCATATTAGAAAGCGTAATTCTTTAACCGCAGTGCAATACAACATATTTCGAGAAGTATGAATGGTATCTACGGAACATGATATTCCTTTCTACTCTAGTCACAAATCCCGAAATTTGGAAGAAGGGGGCCAGACGATTAAATCGACCTCAGTACGTAAATATCAAATTAACTTCCTCTCAGCCTATTTCTCCTCACACAGGGTATGCAACACGTTAGATTATTCTAGTTGCTCTCCACTGCCCTTCGATTCTTTTTTTCTCGATTTGCCTCTATACTAACTTATCTAATTTAATCTTTGCTGTGATATATCTTACATTTTTAAATGTAAGGTACTCTTCCCTACCATTCCCCCGGGTCCCCTCACGGTTATGATTATATCATCTGCATACGCCCATACGTTATTTCTGCGTCTAATAATAAAATAGAAGCCTGTGAGCAATTTAATTTTGGCAGTATTGGCTGGAGAGTAATTACGTGCAAAAATGATGCACAAGGATAATTTTAGCGGAACGTGTACGTGACCTCAAACGGATCTACTCACAAATACCTATGTATGTTGAAGCGACTGTCAGTCACTGAATTAGGATCGAAATAAATTGTTTGTAGGACAACCGACAGTAATAACGTTTCCGTTGTCCAAAAGATTTAGCTACATCCTGCTTCATTTCAGCCTCTTTACTCTCTCCCTTTTTCCGTCGTTTTGTTTTGCTTCTTTATTGATTTGATTAAAGTTTGAGAGTTCCTTTCCCTTATTTCTTATACATTCGTGAGTATTCAATTTCCATGTTTCTTGCTTGAGTTTTCATACTTCAGCATAAATGGACGTAAATGTATATCACTTTAGTTTTTGTAATCGATGTGGCTGCTGCTTATAATATCTCATTATTCTATTGCAGATGCCTCTATCTATAACTTAGATGCAATTAGCAGTTTTGTGATTTTCATAACCGTCGGCATTTTGTTGTTGGCAGATGCAAACATCTGCTCAGATGAGGATCTCTTGTGCATAATTCTTCAATTATACTTAATCTTATAGTGCCACTGTCATACTTTCCCACTTCAGAATTTTCACTTGAATCTTTCCTACCAACACTTCCATTTAAATTTGTTATTGTAATGTTTCATTTACTTTGGTTTTGCATTATTGTGTTATTATCTCAATTAGCTTTGTTGCGTTTTATAGCTTTTTTTTCCTTTCTCTACTACGATGACACTATCTTCTGTAGCACACAATAGCTTTATCTTCTTTGTTTGTTCCCGTAGTATTTTACTGTTTTATAGTCGTTAGACGTTTTGAGAACATTACTTGTGTCTTCGTAACGTAGTCTGCCTGCAATCATCTTCTATTTCTGTTTGCGATATTTCGTTCACTTAGAGAACATATTGTTACGAACGCCCGCACGCGAAGCACCTCCTTAACCGAAGAGAGAACTCACGCGCGCGCGAACGTCGAACGCTCAGTGAGCTAGCAGATCGCCTCGGTCACCTGACCAATAATAAGCCCCGGCTCGAGCACGAAACGACGAACAACACAGGCAAAATGAGGGGTGGAAGAAACAACGCGAAGACCATGCGTTGGGTAACCTTTTCTTTTTACATAACATCAAAAACATGAGAATAAAGCATTACATAAACATGAGAATACATTTGAAAACATTACATAACAGTTCAATAGCATATAATGGTGTGACATTGCGTGAACATAATCAAGGGTTTGCAATCATTAAGTCCATCAAACGTTATTTCTGTTCTTTCTTTTCTTCGTTTTCTCTTTTCAGTTACACATCACAGACCTTTGCTGTACTCAATTCCTTTCTTTCACAAACACTATAATCCAAGAGGTAAACAACTGACTACTGCTATCTCTTTTGGCTGCCAGTATCCCATCTCTCTGTCCCTCTCTCTCTCTGGGACTCTATGCATTTCTTCTGACTATAGCTTTCTCTCTGTCAGACTTATCATTCTCATCTTTACTTTATCTCCGTACAACTGCTTCGGCCGACCGCTACCACTCGACTGCGCCAAATCCTCCTGGCCAACTGCTTCGGCCGACTGCTTCCCGCCAATTCCTGTCCTGGCTGCTGAACTTTCGGTGACCAGAAAGGGGGCAGCTCTCGCTAAAAATAGCTGTGGTTGCCGACAAGACAAAGGAAATACCATTGTCCCCAACTGACCAGAGTACGGGTTCAAAACCCAGCCCGGGAGATAAGGATATAACGCTAATTGTATTTTAGGTGGTCGCATCAATATTTTCATAATTCATCTCAGTTTTTGGGTGTCAACAATAAATCAAAATCTGGATTATATTCTCTCCAAATGTCATGTGAATATAGTTATTCTTTCAACTCATGGCGAGAGTATCACCCTAAATACAGCTATATTATAGTTTTATTTTCGCTTTTCATGTTAACTTATAGCATTGGTACGGTACAGAAATTCCGGCGCAGTAATCCTTACGATTCATTACTTGATGAGTCCGAAATACGCTAAACTCAAAATGTTTCTATCATCTCACTGGGTGCTAGGAAATGAAAGTAAAACTGTATCAGGCATATACTGGGTCAATATAATCTTCTCTCGAATAGAGACCTTGGCTCTATAGAGAAAAATAAAAGAAATAATAAAAAGTAATGGTGATAATAATAATAAAAATATAATGATGGCCTCTCACGTCAAAGATAATGTATGAGTTTTCAGATTATTGCTAAAGGTCCCACAAACAGGACTTGCTTATAATAGTATCACATGTATGTGTTGTACATTAGCTCAGTCCCTTCATCAAATCTACATTGACTGTACAGGTTCAAAAGTAAACCATACGTCAGTTGTTCAAATGATCGCAAAACAACGTGAAATAAAATTCTTTGTTCGATAACACTATGCAAAGCTCGGTCCGGAGGTTCGAACCAATTAGCTTGCGTTCGTGAGTGTAACACTCGGTCCACTACGTCACGCAGCTTCATATGGCCACATCTCACTCCTCTGGAACTTGACAATTGAAACTGACAGAAAGATGTACGCATCATCATTCGGGTCTATTCTTTCTCCGTTTGGCAATTCTATGCCCCTGCGATTTACTCTTTTCTCCCCGCTTCAAAGTAAGCACCGCACCCTTCAAGATACCGAATTCCATCCCTATATCCTTGCTGCACATTTGCACAGTCTCAACCAGCCTCTCCATTTGAGGCTGTGTTGAGCGAAAAGTTTTAAATCAAACATGAAGGGAAAATTGTTGAGACGTGGCTTATTCCATCTGAGCTCATAGTGCGCGTCGAGTTTGCGTAGGGGTAGAGAAAGTGGGATCAAAGCCATAACAAATAACAGAGATGAACAAGAGTCTGCTTGGAAGGTACTTCTTTTGATCGTTACCTCGGATACGTGCTGGTTGTTACAGGAAAGACGTGTTTTCTAACTAGGCATGCAGTTCTTAATCAGTGCACACACTTTCTCAGGTCTTCTACACATATCTAGTGTTTCCTAAATCTCTGAATGCGGTCATATTTCGTAAGACTTTTTGAAGTTTATCCAGGCCATGCATTAGTTTTTTTCGTACCGTTTACAGTTCTTCATTATAACCTTGTCTATCACAGAGGGGTCCTTAGTGCCCTTGGATCCTTTTCGGCATCCTTTCTGTTTTACTGGCAATAGATTGTTTTCCGCAAGGAACGTAAATGATTTCCCTGCAGGGGGGGGGGTCCTGCTAATACTTTCCAAAGGAGCTTAAGACAAACGCAGTGTCGGTAATTGATACTATCATTGCCCTTCGACAGGTCTTTCATTAATATTGGTTTTTCTCTTGTATCATCATCATAATACCCCTCCTCCTCCTCTTCCTTCTCCGCCTCCCCCTCCTCCTCCTCCTCCTCCTCCTTATCCTCCTCCTCCCCATCATCATCATTATCATCATCATCATCATAATCATAATCATCAGTATTATTATTATTATAATCACCATCACCATTATTATTATTATCATGATCATTGTTATTATTATTATCATTAGTAGTAGTAGTAGAAGTAGTAGTAGTAGTAGTAGTAGTAGTATATACAGTAGTATTAGTCATATTTTTAGGTTGAATATAAAAATTAATACTTTCTTGCTGTTATTGATATTAATAATAAACAGCCGATATTAAAATAAAAGCTCTGAGCATCTGCAAAGAGTTAGCTAGCTTAATGCTTTTTATTGACTAGTTTTATTCACCATATTCTCTAACAAAATGTTTTACGATAATAGATGCGACATGTAACAATAATCGTACAACTATGGAGATTATTAAAATATGACCATGCTTAAAAGCGTATTTTTAAAACCAATTGTTTCTTACCACAATTAACAATTTATTGGCACAGTCTTTGTCTGTGCTGTGTACGACATGTGAGGAACACTTTATTATGTTTACAACGAATATATCTTATTTCATTATAAAACTTAATCCATTTCTAATGTCATTTTTCATCACAACATTTCCATATAGTCGCCACTCTGGTTTCCAATTATTACCAATAGAATCGAAGTTGTTCCTATTTGTTGCAAATTTATCATGTACACAATTATTTTCATCAATCTACTGGATAATATAATATCATGCATATACATTTCATTTATTTTTCTATTATTAATTGAAGGTTATGTTACGATATATTTAAGCTCTGAATGCGTTATCTTGCTTTGCGTCAATGACTTACTCATTAATTCGAAGTGAAGTGGCTCCAAGCAACGATTTTCTATAATAGCGAAATACCGTGAATAACAAAGATATGGTAGCGGATGAGGAATTATGAATTATGACGGAACCTATATCTTGATCTTACTTTTCTCACCGATAATTATTTTAGAAGTACAGTCTGATTGTATTATCTTTTTCAACATAGCACTGGGTAGTGTAATGCCTATTTATAAAACGAAATACATCGCCATTAACTTCTAATTCCATATTCAGTATATAGCCGGGTATTGTTTTCACCAATATAAGCTTCTAAGAATATTATCATTAATCAACTAAGACACAATACACACATACATGAACGCATGCAGGCATGCATTCATATTCACATACATATACATGTATACATACATGTATATACGTATGTATGTATCAAAGTATAAATATGTGTATGTGTTTATATGTATATATATGTACATGTATATATATATATATATATATATATATATATATATATATATATATATATATATATATATATATATATATATATACATATATATGCATCCATGTACATATATATGTGTATATATATATATATATATATATATATATATATATATATATATATATATATATATATATATGTATATAAGTACGTATGTATATATACGTATGTAATTTTTTGCATAATTGTACGTATGTATATTTATGCATGGTTATTTCCATCTATGCAGGAATATATTGATTCTGGGCTAGATTAAACAGCGGAAAGAGCAATTTTATAACATCAGTTACATTATTTATATTTGACGGATATTTCTCCTCACCTTTTTTGTTGTTAACACAACGTTTCAGTTGATATACCCTTCAGCCTTCATCAGGTGTGTTGGGGAAAGTTCGAACCTAGGTTCTCATTCCTAATGTATTTTTCGATGTTATCTTCATCATCATCATCATCATCATCATCATCATCATCATCATCATCATCATCATCATCATCATCATCATCATTATTTTTATTATTATTATTATTATTATTATTATTAATTTTATTATTATTATTATTATTATTATTATTATTTTTATTATTATTATTATTATTATTATCATTATTATTATTATTATTATTATTAGTATTATTATTATTATTATTATTATTATCATTATTATTATTATAATATTATTCAGGTCGCTGCTTGCAATCGTACTCGGAATCTTGGGGTCAGTACCCCGTGCTCTTAACCACTACGCCTGTACATCTTTCGTTGCATTTTGTACAGTTTCGATGTTCTATTTACCCTCAATATTACCTGTACAGAGCACAACTTTTGATGAATAATATATATTCTTCTTAACCTTACACTCATGGAATATAACATATAGTTTCTTACTTTACATATTAATATTTGTAATTTAATACGAAATGTTATTATAAAATTTTATAAAGTTACATTGAATATGAGTTACATGAATTATAAGTTATATTAAATACACTCACAATGGTGTTTATAAATACCACACGGACATATGTTTACACATGTCATGCAGAAAAAATTCAGTACTTGAAAAGCAATATGATTTTGTATTGTTATGTGGTTTCAAACCACTATTAATTATTGCCGTTGTTAAAAAGCTATTTGTAGTGTCATGCAAGGACAAAAACACATGAATATATATATATATATATATATATAACGTGAAATGTAAGCCATGTGTAGAAATCGAAAATATACGATTGGTGTTGTTTTTCAATGGTTAAATGAGTTCCATGCTGTATTTAAATTTCAGAAACAACTGATATTTTGCTTCATTTTTGCTTTTCAAGATGATTATGTTTATAAGTGTTAATGAATATTTGAAAATTAAAATGAAACATAAATTTGCTTATTTTTGAAAATCAAATAGAGTGCATTAACTGAAATCACACTAGTAAATAAAAATCCACAGATTAATGATATTTTTCAGTATCATAATTTTCTACCTCAACAATGAGAAAAATGTATTTATTGGAAGAGCGACATGCAAGGGGGATTGTTGGTTTGATGTTGGTGCTATTTTAAATGCATAATTGACGTTGACACATATGCGTGGATAAGAAGCACCAAATTCATGAGAATTTCTGGAAAACAAGTGATAAAAAGAATAGACACTGCTTCGACATCGATCAAGCGTTTTGAACAAATTTATATAATTGGAAACTGCCTAACATATATCGTATATATAAAGTAATTAGTTTGAGTCTTGTTATACATGTTTCACATGCGATATGTAACAGATTATCTATGAACTGCTCAACTACATCTTACACTAATTCAATGCGTAGGTTGTTTATTTAAACAATGAAATGGACTCCCACATCGAAATAGAGAAGTAAGTAAATTATCAACGTACGTACAACCAAAACCAATGAGGTATTTTATAGAAATGAATACTAACGAAAAGTGAGGCAAAGATAAGTAGTAACGGTCCTGTTGACTTTTGAAGTAGAGAGAAACGAATACACAAAATACACAGTTAAAATTATTTATGATGTAAGTACTATATTAGTTTTGCATTGCACAGGTACTGACATAGCAGACAAAACAGCAAGCAATTATCCACAGCCAACACCACACCATTGTTCAGTTAACAATCAATTTGGAAGCATGTATACATGTTAAAATATATGACAGTACATAAACCGCATGAAAATAATGTTGAAAATATCAAAATGTAATGGGATAAATTTGAAAACACTGTATGAATTATTACTGAGGTTATACCACAAACATCAATAGTAAGATCACAGATATTCCAGGTATCATTTATATTGAACACTTCATATTGTAAATAAATTGCAGGCGCAGAGAAACGTGTCGTGTCCAGAGAGACTTACACAGACAGAAGCCGGATACAACAGTGTAGAAGCACACAAAAGTTGTGAGTGATGAGTCTATGCCTATATACAAATGTGTTTTAAACACGCACACTGCGTATATGGGCATCAATGTATGAGCGTATATATTTGTAGATACATGCCTATATAGAGATACATGCTTTTGTGTGTGTGTGTGTGCATGAGTGTATATGTATGTGTGTGCTACTGTGTGAGCCAAAGTGTTTATGATCATATACGTATAGATATATCGATGTGTGTGAAGTGTAAATTTTAATATCTACGCATAGTTGAAGAGTTTTATTTGAAATGAATTCAGTTTTATGTGAGAACAATAGAAATGCTTTTACTTTAATTACTATCGATCGATAGTTAAATCTGTCTGAACTAAATAAGAATGCGATATTTATTTCACAGGAAAATATATATTGCGACTAAACGCCATCCTCTACAACGTGTAGATTGTCACTGTTTAATTATTGAAGAAGTTATATATATACATGTGTGTATGCTTGTGTATGCTTGTCTGTGTGTGTGTACACCAACTTATTGATGTTCTTGAAGAAATACATTCATTGGTATATGTGGGCGTACATATATGTATGGACACATTCAAGCATATACCACTACACATGAAGGTTTTCACGTATGCATACATACATGTATATATATATATATATATATATATATATATATATATATATATATATATATATATATATATATATATATATATATATATATATATATATATATATATATATGTATATATTTATATGTATATATATGTATATATATATATATATATATATATATATATATATATATATATATATATATATATATGTATATGTATATGTATATATACATACATACACACACACACACACAAACAAACACACGCATACACTCACAGACGCACACACACACTCATACACAGCCACACACGAATAAATATGTATATGAAAGGAATCATAGACTTATTTTGAAAACTTAATTTTTGTTGAAATGGAAATTTTCTAAATGCGATGCGAAGGAAGTGACAGCTTTATGAAGAGAATTATGCGTTTAAATGTATATAATTATATCGACCTGAAAATAATATTCTAAATATGGAAATATGAATGAAAATCATTTAAGTGATTTAACCACATATCAGAAAATATAAATGGTGCCAATATGCATATTTCTTCCATTTTATTCAGTGTGCAATGCGATAATAATTTTATGTTAGTTTGGAAAAGGAAATATTTAATCTATAAAATATTACGTCTCTTGTAAATTCGTCACAAAACGTATCAACAGATGCCTTAGAATATATTATAAAGCATGCCATACAAGCGCAACTTATTATCCTCAATGAATATAATGGCCACTTTTAACTTACTGCAACTATATCTGTCGGAGAAGTGTCATGAGCAGTATTGTTTGAAATATCTAATATGAAGACTTGAGTGTACCATTTTCAAGTGTTATGACATTTTTATAATTGGAATAACACAAAGTAGCTCAGGAACTGAAATATTGGTGCACATTTTCAGATATGAACGCAATATACATAGAATATCTATATGAAAACACGTGGGTACCTCTCCAATATCTACACCCTTGTCAACCTATTTATCTATCTAGGCAAACCGACAGGGTTGTCAATTTTACTATGGATTTACTACTGCTTATTCTTTCCCGTATAATCTCTCAATATGTTTAATTATTGAAGATTAAAACAGTTCAGTTCTATATATAAGGGATGAGGAACTATCTAATTTATTTACATTATATACATTTGGCGGATATTTGTCCTCATCTTGTTTGTTGTTAACACAACTTTTCGGCTGATATACCGTCCAGCCTTCATCAGGTGGCTTGGGGAAATTTCGAACCTGTGTTCTCATTTCTAAGGTAGTTTTCGGTGTAAATAATGTATTATAACAGTTGGTGTGTAGGCGCCGAAACAGTGTGCATTCTCCCCTGATGATACCACGCACCTGCTGACTTCCGGTATGCGGAGCTTTCGACTGGTTGCACTTGCGTGAGCAAGTTGCTTGCAGGGTATGTGTCTCTGTTTGTCAACCAACCATCGATTGACAACCGATGTTGGTGTGTCTACGTCCCTGTAACCAGCGGATCCGCAAAACAGACCGATATAATAACTCTAGGAATACAAAGTATATGTCATGGGGTCGATTTATGCGACTGAAGGCGGTGCTCCTGCATGCCAACAGTCAAATAATAACAATATATACATATACATATATATACATACATACACACACACACGCACACACACACAAACACGCGCACACACACACGCACACACACACACACACACACACACACACACACACACACACACACACACACACACACACACACACATATATATATATATATGTAAATATATTAAAACAAAAGGATAAAGAGACCGAAGGTAAGGTTGTCGCTCTCTTTATCCTTTTGTTTTTATATATTTACATATATACAGGCTAATACACAACTTATAATACCCAATCCTGTTCATACAACGACTGGGGCAAACTAATCGGTATACAGCACTTACTTGGTATTACCTGTATCCTCCGGGGTTTGGTTAAATTCGATACCCTCCTCAAACTTATATATATATATATACACATACATATGTATGTGGGGGTGGTTCTGTGTGTATGTAATGTCAGTGACCACAAAACTTTATCATAAACAGTTTGTGGTTATCAATTACGCAGAAATATATTTATTTCTAAACCATTTTTCTTTCAATAAACGCGACATCACGTCATTTCATTTGCTGCCGATCGTTTTCCATTCGTTTTCGCTTACACTTTGTTATGATTCCCTACCTGCCTTTGATCAAAAGATTTCAGCGTGTTTTCATTACAATCTGTTTGTCATGTTGTCGTTTGTCGAAACATATATACTCTACACCACTCCTGCTCTCATTAGAAACATGTTTTACGGATACGTATAATGATCCTTAATGATGTTAACGTTAAAGATTTGTAACAACATGATGTTTTGTATACGGTCATGCTATATGACTGAAATAAAGGCCGAATTATATTCAATTCACTCCACGACGACTCTCATCAGCAGAACACTTTCTTACTATTATTTCTAAAATAAAGAAGAGGCATAGTAGGAACTGACCGTTAACCCAAACGACAACAACACTTTCCACAACTGATTCAAGCAATTTCAACCCAGAGGAAACCGTGGATATCATTATATAGAGAGAAATCTAATTCATATACACTCCGTAGTAATTGCATCCTGTAAGCATAAAAGCAAGTTATAATTCCTAGAATTAAAAATAAATAAACAGGAAAGCAGTAACCGTCTTTATCATATAATGGAACAGAAGAACGTATACAACTAAAGGAAATAACCTATATTCTCATATGCCATATGCTATATCATTATATCACTACACGTGATTTAAAGTTCATTTGATGAGAATATCACATCCCACTAATAACAATGAGCTCCAAATACTGAATAGCTGTACTTGTTGACACCACTATATCTGAATTCATTGAGGGGTGTGCCTTGCTTCGACTATAGTGTAAGCAACGAAATACACAACACATCCTGATATGTGCATACTCAAATAGCAAAATGAGTATAATATCAAATTCCTTTCTCTCTATGATTCACCGTCTACACATCCCCACGAAATACACCAAGAACTGGCCACATACCCCAATCAAACTTTTCATTGGTCAAAATTGATGAATAACCCTCAGTTATCTACTGCTTCCAACGTTAATGCCATATGGCTTAGAGAAATGAATATGATCTTCCAGATGTCCATGGAACCTACGGGGTTATGGACTATGATAGTAAGAAACAGGTGATTGGTGAAAACGTGCGAAACTTGCATTAAACTATTTATAAATCCCATCCATCTACTACTACTATTATTATTATTATTATTATTATTATTATTATTATTATTATTATTATTATTATTATTATTATTATTATTATCCTACATTATTTATATCTGCGCAACTCTGATAAATCCCCGCAAAACTGCTATTGCCAGCTGGTAACATTAGGCTGTAGCTAGCATAATAATATAAAACTGTTTATATGCATAATCAAGAACGTTTCTCGTTAATTACTTCAGGAGTATACTTATTTTCATACCTACACATACACACACGAACATGTCGAGATCACCAGCCATCTTCCACACGCACATACAAACTATCTTATACACACGCACGCGCACCTTCGTTTTGGGATGACCCCTAATTTAATATCTCCCCCTTCTCCCTAGTTCTCCTGTGTGACCCTTCTCTCCGACATTCACCAGGATAGGTAGCTAGCCACTACAAATTCTTAATTTTCTATCTTTGTTTCTGAAACAAGTAAAAGACACTGAAACAAGTAAAAGAGAGTAAGTGTAAAAGAGTATATATAGATGATACATCGCTGACCATAATATTCAAATTCTTTATCTCCGTGTTTTTCTCCTTGTTGTTCTCCGTAATCTATCTGTTGAAGAGCGTAGCTCGAAACGTTATATACTTTCTCTTTTCCCGAGCGTTAAACCAATACATCCTTTTGTTGTTTAGACCACCTGTCCTCGTTTGTTGTTGTTTGTTTCGTAAATTCTCCCACACACACACATATATATATATATATATATATATATATATATATATATATATATATATATATATATATATATATATATGTGGCTGATGTCTTACCATTGGATCACACACATATATATATATATATATATATATATATATATATATATATATATATATATATATATATATATATATATATATATATATATATATATATCAACGCGTGTGCGTGTGTGTGTTTGTTGTGTATTTTTTTCTGTCTGTTTATTTGTCATTACCTTTTGACTAGCAGTGTTGCTATGTTTGCATCCCCAAAACTTGACTGAAGCGATTTAAACAAGTAACAGATAAATGATAAACGATAAAAAAATGATATAGAGATAACAGAAATTGAAAAATATAGTAAAGGTTTATAAGATCCTAATTCTGCCAAAAACTTTGTAATTAAACTGAGTATATTTTATATAAATAGTTGCATTTTAATAGAGCATACGTTTTAAATTATACATTTGCTACTTTGCCGTCAGCAAAATACAAGGTTCGAACATGCAAGTATTTATCAAGTTTCAGAAAACAGACAAGAATACTTTTTTTTTTTTTTGTCTGAAATCTAATCTACAATATCACTACAAAAGACTTTAATCTGAGTGTAATAAAAGGATGCGCGAAAATGCTCCTCACAATTACAAAAGCGCTGTAAGCCAAGGTGGCTTTAAAATTTCGATTAATTAAATACATGATGCTTACAAAAATTGTTCTAAAGATAGCTTTCAAGTGTTTACCCCGTTCACTAGTGCTTTCTCTTCAAGTCTAAATTAATGTAGAAGAAATGTATGTGTAGAATTAAAAGAAACCATCTATTCTACGATCCACAGGAATAAAAGCTTATTGAATAGAGAATTGTTGAGGGAGTTGAACAGTAGTACACGAATATGAAAGTTATTTTATTCTACGAATCCAGTATTTCAAAGTTAAATAAATGCAATTAGAATTTCAAGATCACATTTCCAATTAGCTGCATTTACTAAGGTATATGCTGCAGTACATGAGGCAGAATTTAACAAACAAACAACCGATTAATTGTTTAAGAACCACATGAAGCAAGTGATCGATTAGTTTGTGGGTTAGTATTTAAAACTGTCTAGCAATAAAGTGATGTTGAACCATTACGTGATATTAGTAAAGTTGAAGTTGTAATGACCCTCCCAAGCCAACAAACTATATGAAATCAATTTCAAAATACATGATTTAATATGGATTATTAAAATTAAGATTACCTATGGAATCCTTATTTCACAAGAATTAGAAAACAATCACTAAGGTGTCCGTATCGTTCAAATTTTTATTATTTTGTATGCATAACAAGGAATAATTAGCGTGAAAAACTATCAAATTTTGTTTCATATTATGAATCGTTATTGGTCCTTTGTAACTGTGTCTGCTAAGAGGCATTTATTTTATATTTAAGATTAATAGATAAATATCAAACTTAGAGAGATACTTAATTCAATGAAATCCAGAGAAGACTGACTCGTAAATAATTAAGAATGATGTATGTCCTCACAGACGTAAGTTAATCTTTAATAAATAGATTTTTTTATAATCAGTTAGTGAAGTATTCAAAATTGATTCGGAAATAAATTTCGTAAATATCGTTCTTATTAGTCTCCACATTAGCTTTCTACGTACTGAAGCAGAAATTTAATCGGAATTCTCGAATTAAGAAAGTCACTGATCTTATATTAACCTAGATATTTGACTCAAATCAAGGGGAAGAATCTGAACGGAAAATTCTAGATGAATAATTTAAATTATCTTTGCAAATTCATTGACGTCTGGAATAGTATCTTATTTTATTGGTTTCAGATAAAATTATTTTCTCGGTAACTTATATATGTGTGAAATGAGAGAAAAGATATGGCTGATATATGCTAAAGTAACGTAGATATTAATACAAAAAGCATACTTTCATATGCCTGCACAAAGCTGTCAGAAGTATGTAATATAATATCATATATCTATCAGTCTATCTATCTATCTATCTATCTATCTATCTATCTATCTATCTATCTATCTATCCATCTATCTATCTATCTATATATCTATCTATCTATACATACATACATATATATCCGCTTCTCTTGCTTTAGACCAGGCATACGTTAGGTGGAATCAATGTTCACGCATCTTACTCCTCTATATTAACCCCCACTAATTTTTCTGTCGAGGATATATCAATGTCATTATGGAGAAACCCGTAAATTCATACACCAGCAAATTAGCGAATTATTACGATATGACTATGTATATAGAAAAATAGAAAAAATATAGACACACACATATATATATATATATATGAAACTATAAAAAAGAAATACAAATATATAGAAATACCTATAAAGATATGGGAACGCCTATCCTCACGCATACAAATATATGCGTTTCTTCAGAAATTGCTATTTTATGCGGGTTTTATTTGGGCGTATATATATACATATGGATGTAGCTATCTTAATTTTTTTTGCAATTAATTAATTATTTGCCATCATATTCATGAAAATCACTCAGACATGACATGAGTGTACGTTCATGCATGGTTGTATATATGTATGTATATGCATAACTATATCTATATATATATATATATATATATATATATATATATATATATATATATATATATATATATATATATATATATATATATATATATATAGATATACATATATATATAGACACATGTGTACATATACATACATACGTATGTACATATATATATAGAGAGAGATAAAGAGAGATAGTTAGATATACAGATATATTCAAATATATTATACCCCATCCTCAGGTTCTCTCAGTTCCTTAATCTGTTTTTTTTTTATTTTACAAACTAGGAACGATTTATGATAGATGAGAGAATGAATTCCTAATTCTATATTTGTAATAAGTTTACATTTGCCAAAACATATTTTTTACAGCATACGTAATATGTCAAGTGATTGATTAGTATCTATGGTGCAATAAATTTAAATCAAACAGATTCTAAAAACGACATGAACCCAGAATACTACAAGATTCTATTGTACTTTTTGATAAGGTGTGGGATATTTAAAGGAGGATAACATTATAGTAGATAAACTGTACTACATTGTACTATATAAACTATGCTACATCTTATTACCTAAACACGAGATGTTTCAAATGCATGCTACATATTGTAAAACACTAAAGAATATATACTTCATATAATGTTTGATAATTATCTTCTTATTAAGTCACGTCTAGTGTCTAAATTACTGTGCGTAATAGAGTATATTTTACACATCATTTTTTTCTTATAAACTGGTTTAATATTCAGGTTGGAACTAAATGGCAAAACAAAATAACAAGCAATGTAATTTACTGATGTACATCTACCTGCAAAGTACTAAAGTAAATAAGAGAAAGAGAGAGACAAACCGTTACATGGAATCCCAGTAAAACATTCACAGTTAGTCATATCTAACGCTCCAATTTTAATCTGTTTACACTTTGTACTCACCTTTTTTCCGAGATATTTTATTAGTGATGTTTGACACGTATTTTTTTTATATCAGATATTGCGTATCTCGTCCTCATGGCAATGTTCCATTACTAACAGTATTTATTTGTAGGGAAAATAATTTTATTGATTTGGCCAATTTCGATTGGAGACTATCGCATTCACATTAGGATATGTTCAGAGGTGTACATGCTGCGTAGAAGTTCAGATTTCCCTACTGTGTCGGAGCTTCTGTAATCACATTCCACAAAATGTATTTCAAGTATCTATGAGTTCAAAAAGTCTTTTGAATTTCATTTCTACATATATCAATCAGTTCGTTGCACAAGTGTGATTTGTTCAAAATGACATTGTATCCGTGGCCATATTGGGGCCGTGCGATGGAAAATGTGACATCTCAAGATGTAAGGAAACCTTACGGAGCTTGAAAGCACAAAATAATTTATATGTAGCATATTATATATGAATCACAGTCAGAATGTAATGTAATTGAACATTGTAAAATTGAAACTTTACTCTAAATCATAATTCATCTTTTTTCTATGCATACAATATGAAAAATGCGTAAATATGAATGTAATTTGAAAATCAGTTATTTGTGTTGAATGAGTAGACTAATCAGGTGTTCTTCAATTTCTGTGCTCTATGATGTAACATAAAAATGGTACAACATATAAAATTATATGCACATGATAGTGTGATATAATATCATTTACGGAATGATATTATATCACAACTATTTAATACATATTATGTTGCATATATATAATGTGTAATTACATTTAATGTATTGATAGATTCGGTCCAAATTAAATCATATACTTTCCATATTATATTGATATATTGCTGAAATTTGTCCATACGCTTCCCAACTTACAGGAAGTACTTTGCTGATATTACTCTGATGTTAATGTCCGAAGCGATTGCTACGATGTTTTCGCCTGTTCTATTTGTTAAGTATTTTATAAGCTTAAATAATGGTTATACAATTTAACCAAAATGTTCCCCACAGCAAGGTAAAAATATATTTAGCCTATTCAAAGCCTGCATGTTATATATAAACACTCACAGCAAATTACGTAAATACATATATATTTTTATCATATTCAAACACACATATATATATCCATACGTACTGATTACACTTACGTACGTACATACATATACAAACACACACACACAAACACTTGCAATCATACACACGTACACATTAATATATAAGGCGAGAGAGAAGACAAAGACAGAGACAGAAACAGAAAAAAAGCGTTTCACATTTCATTTCATTTTAATGTATCACCTGAAGATCTACTGATCATATGATATCGATATTGTTGACTATTTTCAAATTAGATTTTTCTTGTTTGCATGATTTTAAGTCGAAGATTACTCAGTTGATTAGATTTGGTAGAAAAATACAACCGAATACGTTTAATGAGGTAGAATTGCTGTTGCTTGTTGCTTCTTTTGACATTGATGTAGTAATTTGTCTCATCCACTCCTCTCTATCTCATATTTTTACTCGTCATTATCGATTTCATCCTCAACACTGAATGAAATAACTAAATCCAATTTCACAACGATTACTAACAAAAACAAAATATTGTTTTAATGCATCATTTCAATTCTATTTGTAAACTTGTAAATGCAATGAAATTTTAATACCAATCACGGAGCCCGTGTAAAATAGTAATGCGTATGCTATCAATTAAGAATGTCATGTTATAATGTCTGTTTCATAAACTGTATTATAAATGAAATTTTATGTTATAGTGTGCAAATGATATCCATCGATTTTAAAATCGATGAAGGAATTCAAATCATGATTTTAAAAAATAAATACAAATAAATCAGTGTCCTTTATAGAAATATTCCGTGTATTAATTATTATTGTTACCCGAGATTTGATTTAAAGCTTTATTGTTATCTTTATTCTGAACGTTTTGACAATACACGTTCACTAATATGTTTGCGCAAAATATTTGGTTTAATAATTAAAAACCTATTTACATTGAATTGGTGTCAATCCCCTATAAAATCATACCTCGATTAGTTTGCGCTGGTATATATTTACTGGTTGGATCGCTATCAATTTAAGACGGCTATATACGAGTAGATCGAGTGGCCTCAATATATGTGTGATTTCATCTCGTCCAGGGATCCTATCCTGCAATCTACAGTAGAAAACAAAATGGAACAAACGCTTATATCAATCGGTTTGTCCAACATAGTTACAATTTAGATAAGACAATGCTCTGGATTGTTCGTGTATTATTCGGCTACTATTCGGAGCTGATACATAAAGGAGCTGTATGATTGATCTAAGATCACTGCAATTTGTATCTAGGATTCAGCAGAAATGTTATAAAAATTACTATTGTATGATTTATGCACTAAACATTAATTGTTATAGTCTACAGGGAAAAAACATTTTTTTTAAAATTATAAATGCTGGTATATTAATATGGTAATATAACATTCGCAGATGCTCGACTTATCTCAAACTCAACTGAATAAAAGCTAATAAATTATATCTATCAGTTTAACTAAGAAAATA
>NC_142932.1:37120951-37124287 GCF_046866305.1 Octopus bimaculoides
TATATGAATATCTCTATCTTGGTAAGCCATAAATCCTTCAGTTATTTATTCCAGACAGGAAAGAAATACGTATGATATATGCAAATATTTGTTATCGATCGTTTGTCACAGTTATTATGTGCAGACGATATCGAAGTATTTTTCAACAATACATATTCGAGATATGAGTAAAGCGGTTGGTTTCACGTTTCAGTCCGAAGAGTATAAACCTGGAATAATTCATATTCGAATAATGGTGGAACGATTATATTCATGATATTTATTAGTTAGGACTTGTTCATCACTAATTGATTGAGCACCAGACGTATTTAAGTGGTTTGCATTACAATCAGAATTTTAGATTTTCAGAAACCAATAATTTGGAGACAAAAAAAATAAAACGCATACAAAATCCTGCCAAATGCTTATGACGGTGCTTGAGAATGTGTGATATTAGCAAACGAAATTGGATAATATTTTCAGTTTAGTGTATCTTGCAAAATCGATGATGAACTCGTAGAGAAATTTTAAATATACAAATCAGCCAAATATTATATCCATTATTGTTGGATGAGAAGAAAATCAATATAATCCCAAACCACGTGATTGTGAATTAGAAATTAATATTGATAATGTAGTTCCATAGACTTTTCAAATGACTTTAATTCGAATTTCTTTAACAGGAAGTAAATAATAAAAAATTGCAAATGTATACATCTTATTCGCTTCTCTATAGTTCCTAAAATTTATTTTTCCGTATGAATTTTTGTTGAGGTTATCAAACTGCCTGTAAATATTTCTCATGAAAAAAAGTAAAACAAACTGTTCCTAATCCTGTGATATTCTCTGTAAAAGAATAGAGAACAATTTTTGAAAGAATATTATTTAATATGTTACACCTTACACTGAGGTGCTGAATGAAATATAAGAATATAGTACCAGATAATCGTTTGGTATTCTATTCGGTAATCAACTATATTATTAAAGAGTCAATGTACAGAATAATGTTATGTCCTGAATTATGACATCCATATATGTATTATCTGCGAACGAATTGGTGAGATGTTTAAAGCCTAGGCTTTGACCCGAGGAGATTTTGCGAGAACGGAATCCGTATCCGAATATTTTAGAGTGAGTGGAGTTCGTATAATGCAAGTAATTAACTGTCGAATGATCGTCCACAGATATACTATACTATAATTATAGTATATCAGTCTATATTTGTTTTTATATTTATTATCATTTCCCATTTATTCCAGATGCACTCAACATAGTTTATATGATGATAGTAAATGCGTTGGCACTTCAAAGCGGCAACGTTGCCTTGTGTGGAGAAATAATGAAATTATTTGCAAATTTATTATGGAAAACTTTCCAGTCGCCACTGAATATACAAACGGTTGAATGATGACAAAATTTGCCAAAGGTGATCATGTCATTACATAACTTAATCTATTTAACAGTTTATGTTCAAGACATTGGTGTTAAATTTATAGGAGCTTAGGATAGATTTCTCCTACAGGGACAGTGATGACATTAGGTTAATCGTAAAGATTGTTTTAGACGTAAATTGTTCTATTGAACCGACATAATACTTAATTCTTGCAGAAGGGCACACGACGCATTTTTATCTTCTTATCATTTGCTGGTTTCACCTAAAGCCTGGGATCATGCTGGGCTGCCGTCTAACAGTTTCCTTTTAGCACCGTTTTCATGAAGTAGCTGATTGGACGGAGCCTCTCAACGTCGTACCTCCTATCGCAATGTGAAACCATATGATATTTCAGATAAAAAAAATTCCTCATCCAATCTTTCATAACTTCCATACCTGTACTTCGTAAATCTCTGAGGTTATTTGGCAGAATGTCGAATACATGTGGACCCTTGATTGTAATCAACGTGTAGAGAAGCACAAGAAGCCAACGCCATTTTGTACGAGATCTCGCCGGTAGTCTTTACCATGTCCGACACAGGAGCGAGATCTCGCCTGTAACCATTTGGCATGAGCGAGAGGACAGCGAGTCTCTCGTCGGCAACGACTAATTACGCAGGAGAATCAAGATATCAAGATATTCTTCCTGTTTTTCTTCCTTCTCGTTTACGCTGAGAAGCACTGCAAGCTGGCAGCTCACAGCGGACTCTTATCCCGCTCTAACTTCACCTGTTGTCTCCAGAGGGAATGAACCTCACGTGAACGGTCCTATAACGAACTACGTGCTGCCATAATGATGGTCACTAGAAGCGAGACACATGAATGGGAACTAAAATAAACGACTATTGAATTGCGCTTCGCTTGTAAGCTTCTTCGAGTTCCAGAGAAGGAGATACTCCACAGGTATCACAAGCCTTCAATTCCATTATAAACGTAATGATTTTCCTGTGCTGCTATAGAGTACATTGTAAAGCAATGCAGTTTCAAACTGAAATCCGTAATATGACCATTGTGAAATGAGGTACGTATTTTCTTTCCTTTCACTGTATACAATATTAGCTTTCATTTGTGTTTCTCTTTCGAAATGTGACATTTTTCATTTAGAAATTTAGTAACGGTGAGAATTAACTCATCTTCATCTGGTCTTCGAAAACAGTTCCTCAAAATCTTCGGTTACTAAATTTGTGGTCATGCCATTTGAAGTAATCAATTGTCATATATTCACAATTAAGTACTTTCACTTTACAATGTATCTCCCGATGTGTTCTCAAAGGCTCTGTTGCAGATCTTCACACAATTAGATGAATTAAATCAACATCCATCGTAACTCAAAAACATTTATTATATCAACAATTAAAACACTCCATTCACGGCTCAGCATGCGATTCAAATATGATGCAATCGCCAAACACAATAGAACAATGCACATCAGCGATCACAATACAAACTAAAAATATAGACAACGTATATTAATTACAAATGTAAATAATCCTCTCAATAATGATGTATGATACAGCGGTAGTATTTAATTGATCGTAGCGATTCCTTCACATCTCACATTGTAATTGAATTTTATAAATGGGTTACATCAAATGCCAATATCACAGTGTATTTAAAAGGTTTCAAGAATTCATGTTCTTTTGTGTTCCAGACAATCGACTAAGAATTAATACCTTATAAACCAGTAAACGTAAACGATATTCGAGGAGGAAATTCAGATAAAAACGTTGTCGCATTATGAATCACTTACGTCTAGAAGAAAAGCTGATTACTGCATATTTACCTACGAATACGACCATGTGTATATATATATATATATATATATATATATATATATATATATATATATATATATATATATATATATATATATATATATATATATATATATATATATATATATATATATATATATATATATATAT
>NC_142932.1:37124787-37129787 GCF_046866305.1 Octopus bimaculoides
TATATATATATATATATATATATATATATATATATATATATATGTATATATGTATTTGTATATATATATATATATATATATATATATATATATATATATATATATATGTATATATATATTTGTATATATATATATATATATATATATATATATATATATATATATATATATATATATATATATATATATATATATATATATATATATAAATATATATATATATATATATATATATATATAAATATATATATATATATATATATATATATATATATATATATATATATATATATATATATATATATATATATATATATATATATATATATATATATATATATATGTATATATGTATTTGTATATATATATATATATATATATATATATATATATATATATATATGTATATATATATTTGTATATATATATATATATATATATATATATATATATATATATATATATATATATATATATATATATATATATATATATATATATATATATATATATATATATATATATATAAATATATATATATATATATATATATATATATATATATATATATATATGTATGTATATATACATATATATTTATATATATGTATATATATATATATATACATATATATATATATGTATATATATGTATATATATACATATATATATATATATATATATTTATATATATATATATATATATATATATATATATATATATATATATATATATATATATATAAATATATATATATAAATATAAATATATATATATATATATATATATATATATATATGTATGTATATATACATATAAATTTATATATATGTATATATATATATATATACATATATATATATATATATATATATATGTATATATATATATATATATATATATATATATATATATATATATATATATATATATATATATATATATATATATATATATATATATATATATATATATATATATATATATATATATATATATATATATATATATATATATATATATATATATATATATATATATATATATATATATATATATATATATATATATATATACATATACATATATATACATAAATATATGTATGTATATTTACGTATATATATGTACGCATATGTATATATATATATGGCCCGAATGTCTCATACTCTCAGGAATGACTTATCGCAAGCAAGCCAAGGTGGAGTGCCTGCTCAACCTCACCAATGCCCTATTCATGGAGCAAACTGTTCTCAGACCAACTAGAGCGAATAACATTCTAGATCTCTGCTTCACGAACAATACGGACATCATTCATGATGTGAAAGTGACGCCGACATTAGTTTCGGATCACACCATAATAGAGCTGTCTATGTTTGGGCCAAAAGAAACCAGAGACATACAGCCTAAAGGAAGCACCCAAAATCTCTCCAATCTGAACTTCCACAAAGCGGACTGGAAATCGATTCAGAAAGAGATCCTCAGAGAGGATTGGCCAAAATGTCTCTCCACACCAGACATTGACATGAAACTAGAACGTTTCATGTCTACTGTGCAAGCCATAAGCCAGAAATATGTCCCAGAGCACAAGGCCAACACAAATAGGAACAAGATTCCAAGGGAGAGGAACATCCTCATGAGACGACGGACAAAAGTTGCAAATCGACTGAACCAGCATCACAAGAATGGCCAAAGGTCCCGCCTAAAAACGACACTGATGGAGATCGAAAAAAGGCTGCAACAATGCTATGTGAAGGAGAGAGCAGACAAAGAAGCCTGGGTTATAAAAAACATTAAGTCAAACCCAAAGGCCTTCCTTCATTACGCAAAAGAAACAGACTCAGTACGCTGCAAGATTGGACCCCTCTTCGAAAAGGATGGCTCCCTCACAGACAGTCCAACTAGGATCAGTGAGGTACTGAATGAGCAATTCAAAAGTGTCTTCACCACTCCATTGGAACACAGACAAGTGAACAAACCAGTAGACTTCCCTTGCTACCTCCCCTATAACCAGTGAGGCAGTTACGATGGAATACATCAACATTATCGAAGAAGATGTACTACTAGCTATACATGAAGTGGACACAAACTCAACTGCTGGCACTGATGGTTTCCCAGCAATCCGCCTAAAATCGTGTTAGCATGCCCTGGCAAAACCCATCCAGATCCTCTTCCAGAGCTTTCTCGCAAACGGAAGACTGCCAAGCAAGCTGAAGGAGGGAATAATATGCCCAATCCATAAAGGGGGAAGCAGAGCAGATGCCAAAAACTATAGGCCCATCTCTCTGACTTCACACATCAGCAAAGTCATGGAAAGGATAGTCAGAGGAAAACTAATCGCATTCATTGAAGAAAATAAATTGCTGAGTGATACCCAACATGGCTTTCGACCAGGTAGGAGCTGCCTGACCCAGCTCTTACAACATTACGACTGGGTGTTGAGGCAGTTATTCAACAACTTTTGACAAAGTAGATCATGGTGTGTTATGCCACAAACTGCATAATCTTGGCATAGCTGGAAAACTTAGAGAGTGGTTACATGACTTTCTGAAAGATAGAAGTCAGGCAGTAGTGGCTAATGGCGCCACCTCTATGAAAACACAAATAATGAGCGGTGTTCCACAGGGCACTGTCTTGGGACCATTGCTTTTTATAGTCGCTCTCTCAGATATGCCTTCAAGTGCCCGGATAGCCACTCTTGCAAGCTACGCAGACGATACAAAAGTCTCGCAGAAAATACAGAACTCCAGTGATGTTGCACACCTGCAGCAGGAATTGGACTCAGTTTACAGATGGGCTGAGGACAATAATATGCAGTTTAATGCTGAACAATTCCAAGCCCTGCGCTACCAACGTCCAAAACTGAATATGAAACTTACAGAGTGCACTGGTCCACAGGGAATTTCAATCCTATAGCCTAAATCAGTGAGAGACCCGAGTATCGACATGAGTGATGATACCTCTTTCCAAGTGCACATTACCAGAATGGCAACGAAGTGCAGACGATTGGCTGGATGGATCCTGAGAACATTCAGTACCAGAGATAAGGAGACCATGATGATCCTCATGAGTACATTCGTCCTCAGCCGTCTGGATTACTGCTCACAGCTGTGGTCACCCACCAGTCTGAAATTAACAGCAGACCTTGAAGCAATCCAGAGGAGATTCACAAAGGAGATTGTCTCTTTGCAACTGCTCAGCTACTGGGAAAGGCTGAAACAGCTAAGACTCTACTCCCTGGAGAGAAGGCGGGAGAGGTATGCAGTAATATACATCTGGAAGATCCTGGAAGGAATTGTGCCAAATTTTGGCATTGAAAGCTACACCAATGCCAGAACGGGACGACATTTCATAGTGCCAAAAATCCCAGCAATGCCATCGCGCTTCAGGACCAGTTACTGCAACAGCTTGGGATTCAGGGGCCCACAGCTTTTTAATATTCTCCCAAAGAGCCTGAGGAATCTGCACAAAGTAGATGTAGGAGTTTTTAACTCAAAGCTGGACCTCTTCCTATCGAGAGTCCCAGATGAACGTACCTCGCGGCAGGAGGTGCAAATGAGTGCTGCTAAATCAAACTCCATTCTTCACCAAGTGCCACATATTGTAAGAGGCTCCCTTTAACAACAGTGTAGCAACACGGTGGTGCATCAGCATGGCCGCAGCTCTAAGCTGAAACTTAAAAATAAAACAAAAATAAATAAATAAATAAATATATATATATATATATATATATATATATATATATATATATATATATACATACTTCGAGAATATTATACACAAGAAAGTTTTCAGAAGTGAACGAAAAATACTGCTTATTAATATCAAGGTCCAGGGTTTTAATACACGAATAAACTACTAGTGAGAATTCTTATATGTGTATATATATAAATCTTAATGCCATAAAAGAATGATGAAAATGCACTTACACTTGGAATATATTGCTGAGCAGCACCAAAGAGAAAGTGAAAGTAGGTGGCAAAATATGTGTGCAAATATATTCTTGACATGTATTATTACACTTGGGAACAGCAAATGCTAGACGATTAATATATAAATAATGCTAATACGACCAATGATTGATTAAAGAAACACAAATCATGTTAATTCACAAGCAAACTGTAAGTCTATTACCGATGCTGTAAATTTTCAAGATTGTAAAATGTGTTATGGTAATATGGGCACACATATTACAAAATACTGCTGCGCTAAGGTTGTAACCTCAGAATCTCACACAATTTCATCCGGAAAAATGTGATTTTGAAAATTTAAATACCATTGGGATATTTATTGTTTCAGACAAGATGAAGTATAAACTAAAATCAAAAACAAAACACAAGGATAAAAACGATTAAACTATCAGGCTGTTAGAATACAGAAGCATACATATGCATCAATATCCGTACGCATGAGTAATCTTCAAATTCCTCGTAACAGACTTAGTGAATGGTTTCGCAAAAATATTAAAACATGCAATGTACAGTTTACGATAATGAAAAATATATGGAAGCTGTCCATACGCCCGTTACACTATTAGTCTCGAGGAAGACATTATGTCTTATCTTTATCAATATTTTCACGTTAGATATCTATCAATGTACAGCACCGTCTCTGCAATAATTACAATTTCACTCGTATCTGTTTCTCTCTCTCGTTTTATATTACGTATATAACTAGACTCATAAAATGTTACATAAATATTGCGCAATATATATATATATATATATATATATATATATATATATATATATATATATATATATATATATATATATAGAGAGAGAGAGAGAGAGAGAGAGAGAGAGAGAGAGAGAGAAATATATACATACATACATACATAAATACGAAAATATTAAAATGCAAGTCGCTCGCATTCTAAGAGATATTTTTTTAAAAATTAGTTCAAAAAGTTCTGTAAAACACCCTTTACTTTTCTATATATAAGTATTTCAATGCATCTCGTAGTCTGCAAGGAATCCGTACATACACTCCACACAC
>NC_142932.1:37132287-37137287 GCF_046866305.1 Octopus bimaculoides
ATATATATATATATATATATATATATATATATATATATATATAAAATGGAGGATAATATGCTGAACCCAACTACTTGCAGACGGTGTATCCCGTTGAATTCATTAATTTAATTCATAGCAAAAGTGAAAAAAGAGAGGAAGAAAAGAAAAAGAAAGAAAGAACCAAAGCACAGGTGTCCATGGCAGACTATGTTATTTTGCCAACATGGTTTACATATAGAAGTACAAAGTACATAAGGAATTAGAGGATGAACAGAAGTTTAATCTTACAGCTGTTACGGCCTAGTTTTGGCAGGCCCCAAATGAAGGTATAGCATGTGGGACATGCAAACATATAAAAAAATATATGTCAAAAAACCCTTAGAAATACAAGTCACCCAAAAAGCCTACAAACATTATAGATAGATCGCTATAGGCACTCCAATGCACATCTATATGTGTGGGTTGGTGTGCACAGCCTTACTCGGATGTCCCCTTACTCTCATGTGTGCATATACAAGTTTTTATAAGCAAACATTCCACCACATACGTTGTTTGTGGCATCAGCTCTATTAGCCGTATCTAGAGAGCTGGAAGTGTTTTTTAGAAAGGAGGTTTTGTTGAGTGTGTGTGTGTCATTTCTGTATATATTGGAAGGTTCTATGTAGAAGTTCATTTTATACAAGTTATTAATGGTCTAGTAGCAATTAATGTTCTAGTAGCAATAACAGTGAAGGTGACGATGACGGCGACAACAACAACAACAACAACAACAACAACAATACTATGCCAAACTTTCAAACTTAGCGGCGTAAGATATCCTGTTGCCTCTTCCAACGGCTCTACCATTCTGCTGCTAGTGGGGGGGGGGGTTGATTACTACCGTTAACTTCCTCCTTCCAATTGGGCAACTATTGTTTTAAACTGCCTACGCTTAGCTACGGTTGGATAGCCAGTGGCCGGTCAAGATGCTAGCCTGCCTGCGCCCCCCCCCACACACACGTGTGCTGTGTAAATCCCCCCCCCCCGTACTCACTCTCATGCGTGCGTGTATGTATATACATATGTATGCGCGCAGCCACACATCTCTTAATTCCATAGCCACAACAGTAACAATGAGGATATATACATTCTCATCTATACATATCCAGATATACATCCTTATACACATTATGTCCCCTCACATATACCCATACTTATTCATACATACACAACTGTGTGGCCAACTATCATTACATCCGTATGTACACAACTACATACCTACCTACATACTCACCTATACATATACACATACATAAATACACACACACACACGCAACTAGATGTACACACACGCACACATACTTATACATGCATACACACCCACCTATACATATACCCACACATATATCCATACACATATATACACACATATATATATATATACATATATATACATAGACATGTACGTACATCCATATAGATATCCACATCCACATACGCACATGCACGTACACACATCCACGCGTGCACTCACAAGCAAATAGATATGCATGTGCATACATACAGGAGGAGTATCCCTAGTAATAGAAGACCAACGGCAACAAGAACAATACCAACGACAACAACATGTAGGTGCATCTACATGTGCACACACATATACAAATACCTATACGCATAGCCACTTCTATTAGTTTTGATAAAGGGGCCGTGCCTGCAGTGCTACCCATTTTCTAGTGTATGTCTTCCTGCCTATATGTTAATATCAAGCTAGGTTTACCTCCTAATTTCTGTAGCTATATATATATATATATACACACCCACACACACATATACACACACACATATATACACACACACACTCACTCATACACAAATATACATATACATACACATACATCAATCTTCTTAACCACACAGCCATACCTATGTATTTTGTAAATTTTTCTCAGCTAATCGGCCTTACACATCTATAATCTATACCCATAGCGTTATTTGATAAAACGTACGCGTTCTTCTAAAATGAATCAAGTTTGTGTTGCAATATTAGCTAGTATCCCCAAGATGATTTTGAAATTCAGTTTAAATAACCTTCTTTTGAATACGTTTCAATGTCATTACTGTTATCGATATTTTCGCGATGTGGTATTTGCAACGCGTAGATGTTCTTAAATTTCGTGAATTCGTACAATTCTTATTTCAAAACAGATGTGTTTTTAATTTTTCTCTATCAGTTGAAAATGAATATATATGCTGTAACGACGTGTAATATCATTATGAAAAATATTTACAAATATTTGTTAAAGTTTTTTAAGCTATAATTTAATTGTTATGGCTTCTTTTTTAGCTTATATTACCGAAATCAGTTGGCAAAATAGAGAAATTATGTTCTCAAACAGATTAGCCTAATCCATTTCATCACGATAGCATGGATATTTGCATTTGTTAATTGGCTGTCTGGTATTTTGTGTAGAAAAAATCAGTTGTACTTAAATATCATTATATCTTCATAATTCAGAATTATTCAATTGAAGTAAAATAAATGTAGGAGAAAGATTAGAGCAATGAAATTATGTATTATGGATCTTGCTTACGGTTTTTTTGCATCAGTTTAAGTGAAAACATCTAAAGTATATTAACGTTATTTTTTTCTTTTTCATCATAGAATTGCTAATAATGCTATTATTTAGATTAGTTTTATTCCAGCATCCTTTAAGTAGGGTATGTTTCGATTTTTACGTTCGGATAAAATGACGGTTTTCTAATCCTGTAATAAATATATAAATTGTAAACGTGATACCTAAGATATGGGATGAACAATGTATTCTATCATCGAAGTAAACGAGCAATAGGGCAGAAGGTGACAAGCGGAGTTGTAATGTGAAACAGCAAAACTGTGTGGCCAAATCTATATCTAGTATGCTATGAACTTGAGAGGCTTTTCGACTCGGAAACACACCATTAGCGCTGCTGTGATGGGTTGAAAACAAATAGAAAAACGGAACATACATAATCATACCATACAGGTTTACATTAGAGGCATACTCTACAAAATCCATGAACCGTGTAGCTTACGTAGCTGTTGTTTTACTGTTGATCTTAAACATTATATTACTCTTTTTTGTCTTATTTTTGGCGTCGATTTAATTGGATTGAACTTCAGAAATACGAAGGAAATGTGTGATAAACTAAAAAATTATATACATGCATATTTTCATAACACGCCATTTGCTATCGATATGTATGATAATTATTGACTGTTATACTTTCATTGCTACCAAATCAGGGTGAAATATGAATGAATAGGAAATAACGCATTTGTCTAACTCATGTTTTGCTAATCTTTGCACTAATCTAAGAGGAAGAAGATTATTAATATCACGTGTAGATTTGCAGCAAATATATTAACAAATACATATATGTCAAACGTATTCTCAGTTCGGAAAATTGTCTAGCATCTTCAGATGCTTTGGTTTTTTTCTTCTACAATGGCTTTAGATTTCAGGATTCCTCGTGCGGACTTTCAACATAAGACAATCGTCCTCACCATTTACGGTACGGTAATGTGTGCTTGTCTGACACATTATCCAGGAGAATTGCCTTTACATCCACAGAAGGTCCTCTGTGGCAACATTGTTGAAGAGCATGGTAAATAAAAACTAGTGGGTGCCGTGTATCAGATTTTATGTGTTTCACGTTGGGCCTTGCGCAAAATACAACACCCTTCATCACGATTTCGCTTTCGCTTTCAGTGATGTATTACATATTGATTACAACGTTTGGCACAAAACCAGTAATTTAGAGGGGGGTGCATGATTACATAAACCTAATATATATTCGTTATTTCTTTTTGGATCACAAACTAAATACGTGTTGCCTGTCGTCTCGTTAATAAACTATGACGTTTCCCACATATGTACCAAACCAGATAGATAGATAGATAGATAGATAGATAGATAGATAGATAGATAGATAGATAGATAGATAGATAGATAGATAGATAGATAGACAGGCAGAGATGCATGTCTGAATTTTTACGTGTTTGTGTGGGATTTCAGTGGGCGTGACTCTAGGTGAATTTCAGAGGTTAAATCATTAAATTGAACTTTCAATAAACAGTACGTTGCATTGTGAGACATACGTGGAAAACCGTCGTGTCGTTACATTAGATTTGGTTTCACGTCTGCTCGGCGGGCAATTCCTTCCCGTGAATAATTATCGATGATATTAAAATGATAAAAGAATATATAGCAAAATTTCTACTCCCAGAAATGCATCAACAGTAATGTGAACGGATATTTGACGATGTGACAGACGTACTATAATATTTATATTATGTGGAATGTTTCATAACATTTCCTTTCGTTTCCCTTGTTATTTAGGGGTTTCATTTTTCAGTAGACAACTTGTGATTGTTTTATTTTCTATAAGAATTTTGTCGTGAACAATAAATCCCAATATCAACCTTATTTATTGTTTTTCTGTGCTTTGCGAAAAACCTTTGTGTCGTCACCATTCACTTGAACTATCATTATTGGATTGAGAAAACTATATATGTATCCAGGATACGAGGTAGTGCATGCTTTTTTTAATTAATGAAAAGTACGTATTATGTCTTTGTAGTTCGCATGACAATGCATATCTCAATATTCCTCTCGGTGACATTTTATTCCGTTGAAATATATAGAAACGTATATTGAAAGATATATTGGTGTTTAAATCAAATATCGACAGCGAAGAGGGACGAATTCCAGTTTCAACTAGGAAATACTTAACGTTTAACCTTTTGATTTTATATTTTATTTGTATCAGTCTTTAGATCTAGGCCACGCTTCAGAACTGCTCGAAGAAGAATATTAGCAAAATGAATCGGCCGCTGTATATTTTTGTAAGCCTGATACGTATTCTCTCGGTTTGCTTTTACAGAACAGGTGAGTTGCAGGGACGTGAACACAGCAACACAGACTGCCCAGTTGTCAAGCGGTGGAATATCAAACACAGACAAAAATTAATTTTCACACATGTAGCCACACACATATGTA
>NC_142932.1:37142287-37147287 GCF_046866305.1 Octopus bimaculoides
ATATATATATATATATATATATATATATATATATATATATATATATATATATATATTATATTATATTATATTATATTATATTATATTATATTATATTATATTATATTATATTATATATTATTACCACATTAACCTTCCGCAAACCCAGATTATATTTAATTTGCTTTGCGGGAATCAACAGTTTTTTCAAAGTCGCGTCTTGTCCCAAATTTCGAAATGCGGAGTAGCTAAAAGAGTGGAAAACTCACGAGGGAGGAACGATCAATACGTGGGTGCATAGTTGTCGTGAAGAATTCAATACTTCGCAATACACAAATTCAGCTTCATCAAATGTCATCCCTCCAACGCATCAAAACTTCGTTGATTGTCTTGCGACGTTCCTTCTGCGCAAGCCGCTGATTTTTCTCCACATTTCTGGGTGTGTTGCTCAAGGTCAGTCTTCCAGATTGCACATTGCCCTTCAAGGGACGGTCTTTCCTTTTGAGAACCCGTTCCACTCGAAACATTGCGTAGCACCTGCTTGGCGAAGCATGCTCAATGTCTTTGTTACAGACTTACCAAGTTTAATATAAATCCTACGTTGGTCTTTCTTCCAACTTTCAGGGAATGGATTTCTTACATATACTTTTAATATTTCCATTGCAGATATAAAGATATGTATGTATGTATGTATGTATGTATGTATGTATGTATGTATGTATGTATGTATGCATGTATTTATGTGTGTATGTATATCTGTGTGTATAGTAATATATCTATATATATTCTATATCTATCTATCTATCTATCGATATATATATATATATATATATATATATATATATATATATATATATATATATATATATATATATATATATATATATATATATATATATATATATATATATATATATATATATATATATCAACATGAAAAATGAAGTTATAATAGGCAGTATCAAAAATGCATTTTGTTTAGTCGGGTTTCAAATACTTCAGCTAACTGCATCCACTGCACGTTGAAGCTTGCAAATTTAAGCGCTCCATCAGTTCATCAATCACTTCATTTAAACTATGGAGAGGTTGACTACACAGTTATTGTTTTCCGACCTTAAATTGTTTTTACTAGATTTTGTATAACTTGATACTGAGATCATATGTATACATACCAGACATCTTATTATGCGTTGCATCTTCTGCTGTCATTTGAGATATTATTATCAGATGCTAGTAATTTAATGACTGTTATTGAATTCTCTTCCTTGTCAGTTTAAAATTTTATCTTAATATGTAAGGTTGTGAAGTGCAAATTAATATCTATCAGATGAGAGTATGACCTTTTTCCAAAACATATAATCTCATATATTTATTGCTGGGATTATGCTTTCGTTTATAATAATGTTTACTCTCTAATTGCTAAATATCAAATCGATAACGGGGCGGATTTAATAAAAAATTCAATCTGGTTTGTTTTGAAGCAACAATATGAAATTTTTACATCTAAATAACAAACATTTTTTTCTCACACGCACAAATTCTTATCAAGACTAACACACTACAAATTCATACAACGAGATCAAATTACTGCTGGATTTAGTGAATTTAATCTTTTACTTGTCTGTTCCACATCAACTTTTACATTCAAATACTTTTCCTTCCGTTAATCATGATATAATGACATATAAGCTCATAGGGAATTTTGAATCACACTGCTGTTAACACATCGCAAAACTTAGAGACATATTAATAATTTAATTACTGTTGAGCTGAACAAGATTACGCATATATACATTCGCAATTATTATATAAATGTTAATGGTGATTGAGATTTCGCTTTGATGATATTTTAAACATTACATTACTTACTGATAAATAAGAATATCGTTTATGAAAACATGATCAAACATATGTGTTGCATTCATAGAGAGGAACCTGTATTAGATATCACTTTAATATCTGTATTGACCATTATAGCAAAACATTTCAAGTTTTCCCAAAGGCAATCTCACAGAGAACAGTTTCATATTTGATAATGTGCCAATTTAATTAATGAAATGAAAAATATATTATACCCATCCACTAGCTGAATATGTGCTTTGCAACCGTCTTCGAACTCATCTTTTAAGGGCGAGTGTTACGAGTAATGTATCGTTCCAAACAAATGTTTATGCTTTTAATAAAATTCAACCTACGTCACCAACGCAACTTTCGAATACATTATGAATGACTATTACATTCCAGACAAACCGAACTATCTTGCCAAACTTTAATAGAATTGCGTTTCTTACCGTAATAACATACATAAATAATCAGTGAGCATCATATAAATATAACTTTATTAGCGATTTAGATGTGGAACTAGGTTTAATTCAAAATAAATTTCAGAAATATTAATTAACTTGTAATATTTGGGAATGAAAGATCTATATGTTTGTCATAAATTTAGCATTATATGTTGATATCAGTATGTGCTTGAGTCTAAGGCAACTGGATTCGAATAATTTCAGGTGCTATAAATTAAGTTCATGCAACTTAACAGCATCTTCAACAATAATAATAAGCAGCAATTAAGCACTGTTATATTGTTTATGATTGTTAATAGTATTATAGATATAAATCATTGGAATTCGTCTCTTTCTTGATGCACACAATTATATAACGCATCAGTCAACATTCATAAACAATATATTTACTTTTCCCAAACAGTTTGGTGTGACACTGATACTAATGAATAATAGAGATATCGGTGTTTGCAGAATGTGAAGTAATTAGAATTAGGTGCACGCACACAAACACATACACTTATACACATATATGTGTCTGTATATATATATATATATATATATATATATATATATATATATATATATATATATATATATATATATATATATATATATATATATATATATATATATATATATATATATATATATATATATATATATATATGTGTGTGTGTGTGTGTGTGTGTGTGTGTGTGTGTGTGTGTGTGTGTGTTTATAATTGAAATAAGTAGCAGGACATCATTTAATAATGCAGTACGGCCGTTTCAAGCGGCTTATTTAATTGAACAAGGCACTAAGAAATTTAAGTTGCTAATGCAGAGAAAATTTATTAGTGACACGATGGGAGGAACGTTTATAAACAATAATGTTAGTATAAAATAAATTTTAAGAATTCTAAAATGATATCATAACCAATAGCTAAATTATAAACATTAAAAAGTAAGATTATGTAGAATCAGTTTAATAGCCATCCTTGTACTTAATTAATTAATTATTGGGTGGTTTCTATAAAGACTGCTCAAAACACTTACATATGAAATATCTGGAACGATTTAGATACTATCTATTCATTTTAAGTCATGAATCAGGTGCGGGATATTGTGGTAATGTTAATACATAGCTATATTCAAACAACAATTATAAAATCTAAAGTATTGAAAATATAAATACTCAAAAAAGATGTACTGATATGAGTATGTGTAGAACGTAAAATAATGCAGATAGATACATATACAAGGAGATTTTTCTTTATATATATATATACATTCACGCACATATACACATGTGCATATGTGCATATATACATATACACAAACATTTATACGCTTAAATGAATATAGTAGAATTATCTTGCAGAGACGTAAGTAACTGGAAATACCAATTTAAGACCGAAAAACAACAATCTATAAGGGATAAGAGAAGTAAGGATATGAAAATGAGAAAACAGGATAACAGGGATTTACAGAAAATAATTGTATTAATGTGTCATACTCGTTAAAAAAATTCTATATTTCGGCAGCTGAAGATAGCACTGCCTTTAAATTGCTGTATGATTGTATTATTCAATTACATGAAGCCGCTTGAAACGGTTGCACTGCATCACTACTTGATATCATGTTACTTACTTTGCGCTTATTCACGTTTACTTCGAACTGTGTGAATAATACCGAGCGAACTTGGTGCTTCATCTTAAGTATCTAATTTAACTGAATCTTAATTATTTCTACATAAGTATATGTGTGTATGTGTGTAGGTGTGTGTGTGTGTAGGTGTGTGCGTGTATGTGTATGTGTGTGTGTGTGTGTGTGTATGCATATGGTATGTATATATGTATGATGGTTGTTAACTCATTAGGCAGAATTTGAACACCTGTACCTAATCCATAGAACCATCATGGCATCTGGTGTGGCTTTTTAATGGAGACAATATATTGAAAAGACGCCCACATAGATTCCATATGCAATTTGTATCACCACGAGCTTCAAATAAGTTCTGATCTATGTGAATTTTAAAACAACTTTTGAGGCCTCCATTACCTTTGCAAATTTTCTGGCATACATTGCATTGAAAGGTGTGCACAGACATATAGGCAGAATAGTTGGTGGAGATTCGTTTTCCATGGGTTCGCAAATCAGGTCTGAGCCCAGCAAAAGAAAGACATGCTCTGTAACAAAAACGTTCATGGTGAATCACCTTCTCGATTGAAAAATTCTTCCTTAAATATCTCCTGTGTCCTGCATGCGTTATTCTGGCCTTTTCAGAAGCTTTCACTTCACTTGTGTGTTTGTCTTTATACATACACACAAATAGATACATACATATACGTGCAAACACACACGCACGTACATACATATACACACATACACAGAAACACACGCACAGACACACACTTATATTGGGCATCAAACGGGAATTTATTTCCTCGATGGATTGAATAAGACGAGCCAGTTGGTTCTTTTGTTTTTCTTTTTATGCTACAAAGACAATATAATTCACACGGAAACTAACATCGTTAAAAAATGTCTGACTTGCATTTCTTGCTTCTAAATCAGTGCAGACTTTATTCTATCCTATTTTCAAGTAAATGCTTTAAAATTTATCGAATTAAGCAGTCTAGTTGCCTAGTCAAGAACGATGAGCAATCACAGATGTTTATTTTGAATAGATTGAAAAAAAAAAAACAATTACGAAATGTTTTCTTATTTAACTTTAGCTGACATAGTACAAGTT
>NC_142932.1:37152287-37169787 GCF_046866305.1 Octopus bimaculoides
GGACTAATGGGTACATGACGATTAGTGTGAGTAGAGCACTGGCACAGTTTGGGCAACATGGCGTCATCCGCAGTTGCGGCATATTTCCGTTGAATCTACTTCAAGAAATTGTTATTGTTATTATTATATATCGAGAGGCTTCGTTTCATTTTCCATGTACTAAATTCTCTTTTAATAGTGATCGGACTACAATAAAAAATAAGAAAAAAAACAAATTTGTCCAACATGCCACGCAGTGGGACTGAACCCAAAACCTTATGGTAGGATCAAACATCATACCACTCAGCCAAACCTATATATTGGGTTGTCCGAAAGTTCGTGCCTTGCCGTTACATTTTTAATCAACTAAATATGAACCATTTTGTTGCAGAATGTCCCTCCATCTTTACTTTAACTTGAAAATACCCTCTTCCCAGAATTGAGGGGGTTTGATAGCAAATAAGTCGAAAGGTAAGTTTCTATAAATCGGCACGAACTCTCCGGACAACCCAATAGTAAGATTAGGATGACGTTGATATAACAACAATTGGCAGTTGAAATTCTACGGATGGTATAAAAACACATTTGATGACTGCATATGTAGAGAGAACTAAGAAATATAAGATTACTTTTAAAATTCAATTTTGATTGGATCATTGATTTTTGTTAGCGTGCACGAAAGTAATGTTGCATAATCTTGTTGACATGCGTAAAACATTTATTTCTACCTCATCATACACTTTCGCTTAGTCTAGCTTCATAGTCATTATCTGCTGTTTTCCAATTTCTGTCAAGGAGTACACATTTTCAATTATCCATCGTAATCGAAGACCTACGCTTCCTATTGCGTCGGTGCATAATTATTGCGGGGTTTTTTTTTCAACAAAAACAATAATATGAAACAAAAACATCTTTAAATGATTATTTCGGAGCATATTCAACATCCACTTCAATTAATGCTTCTTATATCCTTGGCAACGGTCAAACCGTCATTAAAATATGTTTTTGTTAAATATTGTTACAGTTTGGTTTAATGAAATTTGTTGGAAACACGCCGCAATAATTATGCACCAACACAATACTATATTATTATGATACTGAACAGCCGCATTGTAGAATATGAAAATGATATGCTACGCTGCATTTCAAATATATACTGATGACAGTATAACTTTCTTGTGAAGTTGGCAGGCACAGATGTATGGAAGCTGCCCAACTTCACTGTGGATTACTGAAGAAATCGATGCAGTCATGCGATTATGGTTAAAAAGTATGAATTACCATTGACGAGTGCCTCTCTTGTCTTCCCGCTGCCTAGTTTCTTGGGTTGATGTATCGACCTTCAGCTTCCAGTTGAAAATCTCATAAAGTAAAATCGGATGGTTGAGAACATTATGGTCATGTATTGCGTCTTTGCATACATGTCCGCACACACACACACAAACACACACACATTGACATACACCGCACGCACACACTTATGGGTTGATAGATATACATATAAATATCCGCACATACACAAACACACACGCATAAACAAACGTCGATTGCGACGAGGCGATTTCCGGTTGATCCGAGCAACGGAGCGGCATGCTCATGAAACTAACATGCAAGTGGCTGAGCACTCCACAGACACGTGCACCCTTAAAGTAGCTCTCAGAGAGATTTAGCGTGACTGAGATTGTAACAAGGCTGGCCCTTTGAAATATAGGAACAAAAGAAAGAGGGCGAGAAAGTTGTGCTGAAAGAGTGCAGCAGGGTTCGCCACCATCCCCTGCCGGAAACTCGTGGAGCTTTAGGTATTTTCACTCTATAAACACTCACAACGCCTGGTCTAGGAATCGAAACCGCGCTCCTACGACCGCGAGTCCGCTGCCTTAACCGCCCATATATATGTATGTAGATGTAAGTACTTGTGCGTATTTTTTTATGTTCCAATTACTTTTCATTTGCGTCAATGTTAACTAACACACAATCACTCCCCAATCTCCTTCTTTGTAATCCCTTACTCTCCTCCTCTTTCCACATGCGCTTTCTTTCTCACAAGACATGTTTGATTATCTTCATTCTTCTCTCTCTTTGCTCTATTTATCTTTTCATTCCCTCATTTCATCTTGTTGTTTATATATTTCTCTTCGGCCTCTTTTTATGCTTCCCTAACATAATTTTTATTTCCTCAATTTCATTCATTTTTTTTTTCACTCATTCTCTTTTTCTCTCTTCTCCCAGTCCCTTTCTACCGTTTTCTGCCTATGGCTTCTTTCTACTTCCCTCGCAAAATACACACGTTATTGTCCACCCATTCTTCACGTTTGCCTGATGAGTTTCAGAGTTATAAAAATAATGCTCTGTGTAATATAACTGCATTTTGCTTACTTCAGAAATAAGAAAAAAATAAACTCCTAATGAAACAATTGTAATCACTTGAAAACAGATTCTTCTGTTTTGATGCTTTTATGCCGTTCTTAAGCTTCCATTTAACATCGGATTCTTAGGAATATAACCGAAATAACCGATTACCTAGCACCAGTGACGATATTTCATCAAATGCCTTCCGTGCAAGGATGATTGATTATTTCACTGTCTTCTCTGCGTGATGCTGTCTAGCCAATTAGTGAAGTGCTTCAAGTTGATGTTCCCTAACTCCCTATCGAACCATTGTAAACAAAATAACAAACATATAACCACACACACTTACCCAGACACATTTTGAGTGTGTGAGTGTGCGTTTAGGCTTGTGATACGGGAGCTATGCTAGTATTGATGTCCCTTAGTAAAGCGTTTAGCAAACAGTTATTTAAAAAAAACATATGTAACAAATTCAAAATTGATTATTTGTGTATGTATGCTTGATTAAACACTCGACAACGGTGAGGCAGCAACACCGCATTATGAATAAAACAACCATCGTCTGCCCTATCGGTCTATTTCTGGCTCTTCACCCCTCTCTCTCTCTCTCTCTCTGTTATCACCCTCCTTATATATATATATATATATATATATATATATATATATATATATATATATATATATATATATATATATATATATATATATATATATATTTATATATTCATTTATTTTTATGTCCGCGTAAACATTTTATATACACACACAAACAAACACACATACGCACGCACACACACGCACACACACACACATGTATATATATATATATATATATATATATATATATATATATATATATATATGCACACACATACTAATGTGGATACAATTCAACTACATATATTCTTTCTGCATATTTGTTGGGACTTAATAATTGCTATTTCGAAAACATTATTTTACGATACCAAAGGCAAAAAAGGGAAAGAGAGAAAGTTGGAGTTGTAAGTGTAGTTACATCACGAATTATACATTATTTTGTTTATCTAACTCCAGAATATACTTTTCATTTTGAGTTTCAATCACCTTTATACTTTTAGAAACTCTCTTTCAGCAGAATCTCTTTATTTTATCTCTCGTCTCTTATAACCACGAGACTTAACTTTTCTTTGCTTATCATGCAAATTGATCGAGAACAATTGTTCGAAAACAATTATTCGAAAAGCAATTATTCGAAATAAATATAATTTGTGTCCTTCTTGATAATACATCTACAAGGTAGGTTTTTGACATATGTGTGGTTTAAGATTTGTAAAGGGATTTTACAGAATACATATACTGTAACTGCTTCCGTAACATACACACACGACAAGAATTATTCTCTCTATATATTTCTGTAAAGCTATCTGCATAAAAATATCCCAGACTGTCTACATATACACATATATTCATATACGTGCACACACAAACATACACATTTACATACACACACACACACACACACACACACACACACATATATATATATATATATATATATATATATATATATATATATATATATATATATATATATTATATTAAATAAGTGGAAAGTAATTAGGAATTAATATTGATAAATAAGTATTTTCCTCAAGAGATGTTGGCATTGAATAACTTCCGACCACGAATTAATGAACCATCACCTCTAAATACTTAATTTTATCCACTTGTACAGCTCTACAATAAAACAAATAAAATCTTACTCTGACATGTGAATTTCAAAGAAATTACGAATCTGTCAGACATTAATTATTGATAAATTGTATTTTTCTGTGTTTATTATGAATTAGCGTTCAGACATCAACTACACATACGAAATATTTTCGAACCATCTCAAGCGCTTACTTATTTATATATTTAATCATTTATTTCAGACCTCTTTGTCGGAAGCTTATTACTTACACGTAATTTACCTATGAGAGTAACATCAAAAGTCATGCAACAAATTCCAAGAAAACTCTATTTAAAAAAAGGCTGCCGATATGTGCTTTTTTATCTCAGAAATTTCTCCGATTGATTTCGTACATATTCTTACATGAAAAAGAACTGAACATTACAAAAAGCGACTTCGGTCGAGTGCTTTGAAACAAAATCCAGAATGTATGTAAGACTGATATGGTTCATTAAAATAATATAATTCATATATTATTTCCATTAATTACATTTGACGGATAGTTGTCCTCATCTTCTTGGTTGTTAACACAACGTTTCGGTTGATATACCCTGCAGCATTCATCAGGTGTCTTGTGAAAATTTCGAACCTGGGTTCTCATTCCTAAGGTATTTTTCGATGTTACAATTATAATAATAATAATAATAATAATAATAATAATATTTATTATTATTATTATTATTCAGGTAACTGCTTGGAATCGAACTCTGATTTTATTGGCGAAGTAAAACGGTGCCTTTACGTTAATATCAAGCAGCGAAATGAATGGCACAGCGCTGACAAACAAGCGACTCTGCGAACAAAAAAAAGGCCTTTATCCTCGAAAGAGCATGATGTGTGTATGATGGTTGAGAGAAGGCATGATTCATTACAAACTGCACGAGCGCAAGCAAACACCCACTGCGGAGTTCTACGTTCAATATCTGTACGGACTCAACGGAGCATTTTAGCCAAATAGACCGTGTAAGCGAAATGGCTTTCTTCTGCAACCCCCCTCCTCACATCACCAATATGACCAAACACGCGATTCAAGGACTCGAATGGGAAGTACTGTCTTGTCCTCTATACTCTCCAGGCTTGGCGCCGTCAGATTTCCATCTCCTTCGACCGATTTCGAGCGCATTGTGCGGTGTATCTTTCGATAATGATGTGGATTTGAGGGCTTTGTTGGAAGATTTCTTTGAATCAAGACCGGCAGATTTCTATCACATCGCCGAGGCATCAAAAAACTTATTGAACGACGGAAGGAAGTCGTAAACAACACCTTATTGTTAGATTGTTATAGTTTTTTTTGTTTAAAATAAATTTGCAAAAACGAACGCTTATGAATTATTCCTCAACCCAATAAAATATTTTTTGTCACAAATTTAACATAGCTCCTCTTGTGCTCCCTCATATATAATACGATTTGCTTCGATACGCAGCAATTCAATGCAGTGTGTTTGCCATTTCAATTTCACGTACATAGAGAAAATAACTGGAAAGGAAACAAAATTGTTAATTGACTGCTAGTCAAGCATGCTTTTATACATCAAGTTATATGCATAACAATGCACTAAGGAAGACGCACAATCCAGAACTTTAATACAAACTTATTCACTCGCATGCATCTATCCTTTATTCCTCATGATACGTGGATGGAATATTAGAAGCTGCTGTTGTGAAAATATAAACGACAATATATATATATATATATATATATATATATATATATATATATATATATATATATCGTAGTTGGAAAACTGAAAACATCATATATACCGCGACATACATCCTCACAATTCACTGAAATTGTTCATATCATATAATTCATTAATTCTGTTTCACTTTTTAAATACAACTATTTCACGCAAAGATGTACAGTTAATACAGGACAAACACACTAATAGATAATTTGAGTTGTAGTTTTAGTCAACGTGTTATCGGTTTCTAAACAACTCACATATTAATAGCTAGGATATGAATCGTTAAGTTCCCAAGAGATGCATGACTACATGAAATTAAAACGTGAGATCTTACAGGCCATATTCGAAACATCTTTCTCAAAATTTTCAACACACTTGTGACTTATACCAAGTTAACTCCGTCACACATACACATTCTCACACCACACAGCGACCTGATCATTCGGATAAAATGTACTTTCATGAATTTCCTGCACAAAACTTATAAAGACCGAAAGAGTATATATGTAACCATAATTTGTTTTGCATAATCAACACGATTTTCCTTGTGTTTCAACATTATTAAGAAAACTATTTCATTTGTTACGTGCAAACGTTGCGTTTATTTACCAGAATGATACCTACTGTAGCATATCGTAACTCCAATTTTTATAATTTCTTTAATTTTAATAGTATATGATTGATATGGTGTTTACAATTACAATATAATCTGACAATAGAGATAGGCAATAATCCATCAAATTCGATGTAATGGCAGTCTCCACTTGCGTTATTTTAAGTGAAATATAGAAAATCGATATAAGCGATGTGTAGATAATTGAAAATGATATTACAATTTTGTTAAGAAAAAGACAACTAAAAGTGATTGCTAAAAGTTGTAAATATTTTTTAAAGCAAAAACAATTCTAATTAATAATTGAAAATACAGGTCAATGTTTTGTACTATTGTCTGGTATATCGATATTTCTGTGATAAGTCTGGTTCTTCAGGAAATGTATGAAGAAAAAGGTGTTGATTACAAACTTCTGTCCTCCACAGATTTATCTTTGTTTCTTTTAATTTGTTATTTCGCAATTATAATAAACATCATTTTCTGGAACACACGCACATATATGCATGCCTGAACACACGCACACGCGGACCGACCCACACTGATACACACATACAAGCAGTAACGTCACAAATCAGTCCTTCTCCGAGCCTGACATACATTAAGAGTACGTATCTAAGTGAAATCAAGAGAAAAGACGCTGACAGTTGTTTTTCTGCTTTGAATAGATGTCAAGAATACAACAATTGCCGTTTCTTATCCGCAGTCGAGAACAGAAAGAACTGTTTAAAAATGTGAATATAACATATGTATTTGCAGTTGATGAAACGGAAATGGACTAATTGATATATATCACACGGACAAATAATGTCGTTTTACATATATAATAAATTCTCGATCTGCTGTTGTTATTTCTGGTTCCAGAGGAAAGTAGATAATACTAAGCATGAAGATATGATCAATGTTCAGATGACATTAACGAAAGGATCATCTCATTGGCTGAACATAAGAGGTAATTGCAGTTTTGCGTTCCTGTCTCAAGTGAAATCGTTAGAGCTTTAAAAGGAAAAACAAAAATACAATAGTCACAACAAGATGTATTTATAATCACGGTACAAAACATATACGAAGCTATTGACTCTGAATTGTTGAGTTTGTAATAATTTTCACAAATAGCATCAATGAATTAGAAATGTATAACAATTTGTTTTCACGCATTCAAAAGAATAAGTTTTGTTAAAAAGTTTGTGTAAAAGGGACGCTCCATAATTTTTGTTATAGTACATAATCAGAACCTGCTCAATGATCTTATGGTGGAGTTTACTTATACTAGCGTAGCCTGAATTATTCAAATACAAATAAAAGACAACACTAAGGTTATATAGTGCTACCTTCTGTGAAAGGAACACTAATTACCTACGTGCGATTCAAATCGAACACTTTCGTCTAATACCAAAGAAAACATTTAATACCACATTTGCCTGAAATCTTCAGTCGTAATCGAAATTAGATTCTTATTTATTATTAAAAAATAAAATCATGTTGTCTCCCATGAAGTTGTAACTATATTGATCGCATTGTAGTATTTAAAGAGAAAAAGACGACAAAGTTCAGCGCCATTTCTTATCTTATTATTGTATATAGAGTATTACAGATGTTGTATACAATGTGTTTCTTGAGATATAACCTCGATGCATTACATAGAATAATAAAAAGAAACGTTCAACTTCTTACAATGTGTTTCCTAGTAAGCAGTGATATATTACTTCCGTTCTTTGGGATTTATATTAGAATAACTGTAGTTTATTCTAAGATACCTTACGAAATATGCAACACAATAAGAGAACATGTTCTCATCAGTTATTTAAGATGGAATAAATATGCAAGTAAATGAATCGTTTGAGGTAAGAGCATGTAATTCCGGATCCAAATCACTTTTTCAGTACAATTCTCGAGCATTTAGTTATTTACGAATATAATACTCGAATCCAAATATATTGCTGGCTAGGTAGAATTACATGTGACACAAATACATATGGACATGCATTTTGTAGCTTCTCCACAAATATGCTTTATTTTTCCAGATAACATTTTTGTCACTCTCACTTCTGATTAGTTACTCTCCCTAAATTCAAATTACACTTTCTGTCCTATGTATACATACATATCATATAAGCATTCTCGAAAGGAAAGAGAGAGAGAGAGAGAACAGAAAACCATATTTCGCACAGAAGAATCATTGATTGATTATTAAAATCTTAATGTACTTGGTGATTGCATCAGGTAAAATAAATAGAACTACAATTGATATGTATTCCGTAATTTTACATCATTTATTTTCATAATGAATAATGCATATGCTACGTGTGCGCGGCTGTGTCTATGCGCGTGTGAATGTAAACGTTCGTCGTGATGTAGTTATTTCTAACGTGGGTGTTATATACAAATAATTATATAGATTTTGACTATTTACAATTACCCCATATGAAAGGTCTCTCCGAAAATATATAAAAATATATGCGGCCCATATGACATCAGAGCAGTATTCAAAAGTAGTGTAACACTTCGCAAATATCTCCTTCGAGTAAAACCACTACTAGAAGAGAATATCTGTTTGTGTTTTTTGTGTACCACCTGTTGACCTCCGGTGCTGGTGTGTTTACGTCCCCGTAACTTAGAGGTTAAGCAAAAAGATATGTGTTTCAAAAATAAGTACTTGGGTCGATACTTTCTACTAGAAAAAACTTTTCAGGGCGATGCTCCAGCATGACCGCAGTTTAATGACTAAAACATGTAAATGATTAAAAAAGAAGGAAACAATAAGCAGCAAGAATATAAAAACAACAACAAACTTTCTTCCAATACTACCACCACTACCAGCAACGCTCCAAATTGAAAACCCGATACTGCTATGTCAGTTACCAAACCTTCATAGAGTGCTGATTTCGACATTGACGTCTACTGAAGCAGACATATTTTCTGTTCTTTCTGACAGCAGCCGCAGAACAAGAAATCTTAGAAAAACAAAAACAAAGGCATAAAGAATGTAGAATCGCAGCAGACAATTCAGTACTGGAGAAAAAAAAAATGGTTGAAGGAAATCAGAGCAGCATATTTGCTTACTGACGTATGAAACGAACGCAAGGCGAGGGAAATGGATATTCACCGTTGTAAATATGAGAAACTGCTATGCGTATTATGAGGAGAAAATAGTACATGAACAATAGCAAAATTTAGGCCCGTTTCTATCATTATACCCCATTGAAGATGATTTACCATGGAACATTTTCCCGATGATTATCTCTTTCTTCCACAATACCTGGGGAAATGAGTGACTAAATTTACACTCCATGCTATCTCAATCCAATTAAATGTCCAGCAAATACAAACGTCAGTTGAAGAACATGGAATAATAGAAACCAAATATCCAACTTTCCGAAAGTGGTGTTAGGTTCCGCTGGAATCTCGAATGTTTAGCTACACCCGTAATAGTTTCTCTCTCTATCTATCTCTCCTTCTCTGTCTCCCTCCCTCTCTCTCTCTCACACACACACACACGCATACATGCACACATATACATATATCTTAGACTGCATAAATGCAACGCATAATACATAATGATGTAAGTAGAGCATTTCTTTAAAAATGACATTTGAGACATATGACTGCTCGTATTATATGTATTCAATTATATAACATAAAATATATCGAATTCTGTTTTACATCCAGCACATCTCGTTGCAAATGGTGATGGAATCTGTTTTCTTCGAACTGCGTTAAAAATGATCTTAATAAGTGATCTTTTTTTTTATATTATATGCATCTTATTGAAAAAGAAGATGGCTACGTTCCCTAATACGAGGAAGACTAGCAATTGTATAGTACTGCAATTTCACTTTGACTCTCGTTCATATACTGCCTCTCTGCCTTACAGAAGAGGAATTTTCAATAATTTGTACCTCAGAACTTGAGTTATTTGATTTTATTAAAGCTGCGCGTCTGTAAAACATTTAGACGATTCACTAAGACTGGAATCGGCAAAAGTACAGAACACACAATTGACTTGAAAAATAGTTGAGGTTGTAAGTTTATGAAGGAGCCTGTGTTTCGTTTCGTTATTTCAAATAGCTCCCAACGTTCACGGTTTGGCGATTTTTTCCGTATTTGTAATTTTTAGTATAGGTATTAAGTTGCACACACACAGAAACATAGAGACATGCTTGCGTATGCACACATTAATGCATTTAAAACATTTGTGAATGTCGTTCTTCGTACGAATTCTACATTTAAATATTCACTAATCATTCGTTTAAGCTATTCGATAAAGCGGTTTAGGTGAATAATGTGCAACAGCTTTAGGTACCGCACGTTATTAATCAAAACTATATTGTTTTATGTACATATAACTTCGCTTTGTGTTTTCTCCGATAATCAATATGATAGCGTATTCTAGGACAATACTGGCACAGGAATATAATGATGCACATATGTTCTCTCTTCTTACGCACTACACTATTTGCTGATATCATATTAAGTTAAATATAAATTTGTATTTCATGTGCTGAAGATAGGTCATAACATAGATGATATCTAGAATTAATATAACACATGTAAAACAGAGATGGATGGTACCAGATCAAGGCTACATAACGACAGTGCGTATGAGAGAAAAAAAAAATATCGAACGATTTATAGAAAACCAATATTATATGTAGATAGAATTGTGAACAGCTGCTGCGTATTTACATTGGATATATTATATCATCTTCACAGTTACATCAGTATTCCATGTTACCAATCATTTGGTGTTTCTGTCAGATTCTCCCTTCCAAAACAAAATATGATAATATTTTGAATACATATGGTTATATTTTGTCATTTGTTTCTGAAATTCGTCTCTGAAATGCCTGGCAATATAACGAATTGGCAATGTTTTTCACATGCTCAATTTTATAGAGACAAAATTATAAGCACAAATATAAAAATACATGCATCAATTAAAAGAGTTGCTTTCACAATTGTTAGTCTGTGAAAACATTGAGCAGTGATTTGTATTTGGATGCAGCTGAGTTGATCTGTTATTTAATGAGTTCTTAATGACACAAATGGAATCAATGGAGGCATTATACAACAAATTCGGGTGAAGTTGGTTGAAATATTCCCGACTTCCAGATTTCTAAAGGCACGACTACTAATTATGAATTACTTTGGAAGAGTAGGTTCGAAGTCCATCAAGTTAAAGCAGTCACTAGGTTAAGATTATAGGATTATTAGATAGAGACGCGGATGTCAGACATGTTAATAAACACGTAAACTGCAACAAGCCATAAAAGTCTCCGGAAACTCTTAAACATTTTGAAACTTATCAGTAGCTCCAGGAGCAAATGACGTCTGAGTATGAATACGCTCACTACTTGGGCATCCCTCACATAGCGAAAGAAAAAGAAAACTCTAATCCAAGTGGCAGTTGATTTCTCATCACGAAGATGTAAGACAGACAAAAAGAAAAATCGGCAAGCAACAGTGGTAGAGCATGCTCGATGAGTATAGCCGAATGTACGGAACCAATCACTCGTAATCCGTCCCTCTGGAGGAAGATCTGGATTGCTGAACAAGATATGTTTACGTCATTCTTTGAGCTCTATCCCATCTATAACCAACGAAGTACAGCCTCAGAATCTGGAGGAAAAATGTAAGTAGCTTGGAGAATTTCAGAGACTCTAAGTAACTTGAAACATATTTTACATGCCAAGGGGAATTTGATGACAATTGTCACATACATTGATAAATATAACGGACAGATATTATTTGAGAAATAAACCAATGAAAAGTCACCTCAAAATATAAAACTAATATACTTCAACACCCAATGTCTCTATTATATTTTGTGTGATGTATCTGACTATTTTAAGTAAAAATGAAGTATTTGCTGTGTAAAATCATGTCAACAAAATATGTTTCCTTTGTCAAGCAAAGCAGGACTCATTATAGTGACTCGACCTTCAGTTCTCAATGAGTTCAGAACTGAAATTCTTCAAAACCCAGAGAGTAATAAACGCTATGAGGCTTATATCAAAATAGGGCATGCAACATCACACACTGTTAAATTAAAAGCAGCCGACTACAACAAGGAATTTGCGTACACATGCATGCGTGCACTGTAATGTTGTTTTACATTGGTAATACATCAACAAAGTAGGTAAAGTAACGAAATATATCTGTGCATACATGAGCATGAAAATTTGGACAGGAAAAACATCCCGAAATCACTCTTCAAAATAGTTCGTATATATGAGAAGATGATGTCAGTCAGTTGTGAAGACTGACAGACAGACATTTTTATATGAACGCTAACATGTTATTTAAAGCAAAAGTGTTTTCTTGACTAATATAAAAATACATAAGTATGAATATATAGCCCAAGATACCATTAGAAAAGTTAGAAAGAAGCCGATGTGTATTAGATCGTTGCTATTTTATGTTAGTCATACTTCAAAATACCTGTGTTAAAATGAAAATTACTAATCCATCAAAACTGGAGAAATGCAAATAAATATTTTCACATGACCATTAATATATATGCAAATATGTATGCGTGCGCACAACCATCACACACATACACATACACAAATACGCAAGTGTGTGTATATATATATATATATATATATATATATATATATATATATATGCACTCATTAAAAAATCGATATAAAATGACCGATACGTACAGAGTCAATTATCTGTTACTGCGTTTATTTATTTCCTTGCAAATATTCAAGATATTGGAGATACAATTCAATGGCGAAAATGGTCCTGTTCAATTTTCATACCTGATTTTAAGCAGTCCTTTGCTTCAGGCAACACTCAAGGAAAGTATCTAAATTTGTATTTCAACTTTTAAAAATGCCATGTGGATCTCTTTGGGAAAATGTATTTGCTTGAAAATTTCAATAAATTAATCTAATAGTGACCTGACCTCATAAAATGTACGAATATTTAATGGGAATGATATAAATTCATGTATGAAATAAGTGGCACATTATGAATAATAATGATTTAAGAAGTATTTTCCAGAGAATATAATTCTTAAAATATTCTAAGTACCTATTTTCAAATTTAATACTCTAAATAAAATAGTACCAAAAGCAACCGAGCTCTTTGAATATTTTATGATTTCGTTGTATTTGCGTCTCATTAATGCAACACGAACAACAAAGTACGAACATATCCGTATAGTAAACAGTGTATTTCGTTTGATGCAAATAACCTTTTATTGCTTTTTGAAATTTGAATGCAATGCACATATTTAGAATTACATGGTTTAATATAGGATCAACCAAGGTAGTTTGCATCAATCGTTATATTCAGAACTTTGTATATCCTAGTTCCATGTTAAAGCAAACATTTTCTTGTTGATATTCGCCTGAATATCACGAGGTTACGTTCATTGTTCCCGCTGGAAGGATTGCAGAGTATCATTGATTCACTCGTTGGAAACTCATCATTAATCACATTACTGTCTGTATATTGAGATAAAAATGTACTCGAAATCATAAAATTTCTGCTGCGTTTTTCACTCTATTTTAGATATTATTATGAATATCGTTTAAAATATAAATATAAACACATATGGACAAAAGTTGGGGAATTTATTTTGAAAAGATATGAAAATATGTATTCGTGAAATGTTGTCTAAGTGTTTGTATTCGCATAAACATAAAATATATTGCTGATACTGTGCAGAGAGCATGAGTTGCATTGCACATTGGTGTTTTTAAGAGGAAATAAATTTATTTATTCTGAACATTGAATCAATGTTAGGCTTAGACAGAGCAAATACAGTAAACCTTGTAACTGAAACGATTTCAATATTCCCTTTTATGTTACCATTGACCGTTAAATCTGGAACATAAAGTGTTTTGCATAACGAATTTTGTCTACAAAGAAACACTGAATTTTGATATGGATTTTTATATGAGAAATGTGGACAAAGTGTGGCTATCTAAAGCAGAGTTATTATGGTATTTAAACGATTTATTCAGATGAATGTACAAACGTGGGCTATGCAATCGATCAAAGGCATCATTTATAACGGAATGCACAGATTTAAGCAATTTTATAATATTAAAGCGAATCCAGTATAACAAATTTATGAAATAAGCATTTGAATGAAGTTATAATTTCCACAGAACAAACGGCAGCATTTACCAGAGAATAACTGATATACGGAGCACATTTACACTACTTAAAATATATTAGTTTTATTCATGGCATTAAATTCTTCCGGGACAACATAAGATATATGATTCAAACATATTCAGCACAAGCATATTTCTCTAACAAATATGTCGTTAACTTCAACAATGTGCATGTCTCAAGACTACTAGGAACAAGTTATACATAAAGTAACTGAACAGGAAAAATATCATTAAGGAATAATATTGTGCCAAGTAAAGCGTGGCAGCTAACATTAAACCATTTAGCATAACCGCTTGTGTACTGAGGTACTTGCTTAACCCTGGCCCCGAATGTATTCGAGGGAAATCATGTCGTAAGGCAACGGTATATTACATATTGTGTCAAGCAAAAAACTGATAGCTAACACTATTTTACTCTTTTACTTGTTTCAGTTGTTTCACTGCGGCCATGCTGGAGCACCGACTTTAGTCGAGCAAATCGACTCCAGGACTTATTTTTGCAAACCTAGTATTTATTCTATCGGACCATTTTGCGGAACCGCTAATGTTAAGGGGACGTAAGCACACCAGCATCGCTTGTCAAACGATGTTGGGGGGGGGACAACACAGACGCACAAATACACACACACACACACACATACATACACACACACACACGCATATATATATATATATATATATATATATATATATATACACGATGGGCATTTTTCAGTTTGCGTCTACCAAATCCACTCACAAGGCTTTGGTCGGTCCAAGACTACAGTAGAAGACACTTGCCCAAAGTGTCACGCAGTGGGACTGAACCTGGAAACATGTGGTTGTTAAGCGAGCTACTTACCACACAGCCACGCATGAACCTATAGTAAAAGATTTAAAAAATTAAGCAAACTTAAAGATAGCAGTAACATCGGTTCCTACGAAACAGCCTTGTTAAAGTGGTGATAACTATTACTTCTGAATATAGTTACTACTTTCATCTTTCATACTGATTCTCTCACTAAATCCCTATATACATGGTTGGTGAAATGTTATCCCAAAATAAATCAAATTTCCATAAATACTTAATATTTAATTTTATTTATTCATTCCAATTATGAATGTTTCATAATTAAATGTTGTTAGTCACAATCAGTATATTTTTCCAACATCTGTCTATTTATCATATTAGCAAAGTCTCATGAAGTAATCTTTTGTTTTAATCTTCGTATTAAACAGTTTTGATTTACTGTCAGTCGACTTCTGGCCAAACCTGTATATATATATATATATATATATATATATATATATATATATATATATATATATATATATATATATATATATATATATATATATATATATATATATATATATATATATATATATATATATATATATATATATACATATATATATACATATATATATACATATATATATACATATATATATATATATATATATATATATATATATATATATATATATATATATATATATATATATATATATATATATATATATATATATATATATATATATATATATATATATATATATATATATAAATATATATGTATGTATATATATATATATATATACATATATATATATATATATATATATATATATATATATATATATATATATATATATATATATATATATATATATATATATATATATATATATATATATATATATATATATATATATATATATATATATATATATATATATATATATATATATATATATATATATACAAGAAATGAGGGCAGGGAATCGTCAATTAATAATAGAATTAACAATTAACAATGGTGGGGTGCCTGAACTCGCTGGCCGATGAATTCGTAAGTGCCTTTCTTATCGTTGATTTTTGGTGTCGCGTGGCCGGGGATTACCGTGAATTTTTTTTTTAGAGACACTTTCAAATTTATCAGAATATTTGGGCTGAAGATTGGAATAGTGAAGTTTTCGTTCGCTTAACCATGAAACGATTCGTACCCAATTAACTAAAGGCTTGTTTTGTTTGTGCTTTTCCCTCCGGTTTTTTGTTCTATGTGTGCCATAAATATCGCCATCCGTTTTAGAGAAAAATTTGTAGTTTAGAATTAGTAGTTCTTTGACTGCTGTTTCTGAATTTTCAGTATGTTGGAGAAGCAACTTAATTGCTAATCCCTTATATTTATGATATATATATATATATATATATATATATATATATATATATATATATATATATATATATATATATATATATATATATATATATATATATATATATATATATATATATATATATATATATATATATATATATATATATACAGGTTTGGCCAGAAGTCGCCTGACAGTAAATCAAAACTGTTTAATACGAAGTGTCTTCTACTATATATGTATATATATATATAAATATGTATATATATTATAGTATAGCACCGAATGTGTGCGTGCGTTTGTATATACAGTTATGTAAGTGTGAACGTGCAAGAGACATAATAGGAAAGAATGTAAATGAATGTCCATTGTCATTGAGTAATGCATAGAAACTAAATTAAATATGAAGTATATGAATAAAGGCAGATACAAATAAAGTACAGAATGATGAGATGCTATATGACTAGCAACATTATCATTTCTACGAAGAAGTGCAATATTTTCCTCCATAAATTATGTTACTTGGAAATATATTTCTACATAAGGCTGTGAATATGCATTTCTACCGATATGCAAACACAGACGCAAGCACACAAGCAAACAGCCACACGCCTCTTACACCATACACACATAGATGTCTCTCACTTTTTCACTATCTCTACTTCCCTCTCTCTGTATCTGTCTCTCTGTCTGTCTGTATGTCTATCTGTCTGTGTATCTATCTATCTATATGTCTAGCTATAGACATAAAGGATGCAAACATACATACATAAATATGTGTGTATGTATATGTGTTTGTGTGTGTGTGTTCTGTGTTTGTGTGCCCGTCCGTGCATATGCACACACTACTAAATATTGCGTTAATAGCGCCAGAAAGACTGGC
>NC_142932.1:37174787-37179787 GCF_046866305.1 Octopus bimaculoides
CGAGGATCAATTAAATATTAAGGCTAAGCCCTTTTAGTTTTTTTTTTAGTATAGCCGTTTCAAATTACCACCAGACGAAATATTCATAATAACCATTTTTATCTATTATATGTCGTCAAACTCACTGAAACCAAAAAACAGTATTAAGGAGAAGGGATCAATATGATACAATAAGAAGTAAATATCAATGTAATTTTGACTTAAATCGCCTCCAAATCATTTTCAGTCTACCGTATTGCTGTCGGCAAGTGATACGTCATATGACGTTGTCAATAATCACTCACAGACTATGTAGGATTGGTATCATTCTTATATGTAACAGATTATGCAGCTGTTTAAAAGAACATACATGCACATACGACGATGTTGCTTCAGTTTCTATCTATCAAATCCACTGAAACGACTTTACTCTATTGGCGGCTACATAGTACAAAACAATTGCCCAAGTTGCTACGCAATGTAACGGAAACGGGAACCATGAGGTTGGAATTCAACATTCTTACCAATATGCTGCAGCAGCACCTACATTATTAGAATTTAGTGTGTAATATATGCCAAAACATAGAATTGCTTCGTTGGCGGATAATAATATTAAAATTTACGACATTTACAAGAACAATTATGTCATATACAAAATGTCTTGCTATATTGCTACGTTCTAATGCGGCGAGATGACACAATAGTTAGCACGCCAGACGGAATGCTTAGCGGCATTTTGTCGATTACAATAAGCATCAACTGTGTATGAGGGTTGATGCAATCGATTTACATCCCTCCACCAAATTGCTGGCATTGCGCTATAATTTGAAATCTATATGGATACGTTCTCTAGTAACATTAAATTATGATGACTGTGATAGACGTAGGTCCTGTTTGCATAACAAAGAAAGAAGCAGACAGTTGAATAGAACTTGTGTTGCGATATAAAAATACACGAAGAGTTAAAACATGCACAGAAATTATTATGACCAGATGTTAGCAAGGAAATAGACAGTATTTGCAGTATACGTCAAAAGACTAAAATACATTTTACACAAGAGAGGATTAGCCTGATAGGACGATCACGAGGTTTAAAATTGACTACAAACATTCTTATTATTATTATCAAGAAATGCATAGACGTAGATTAAAACATTGCGCATTATATGGTTATATGCATATCTGTGTACATGTTTTTATGTGTGTGTGTGCATGTATGTATATGCATGTACATATATACACACACACACACACATATATATATACACACACACACACATATATATATATATATATATATATATATATATATATATATATATATATATATATATATATATATATATATATATATATATATATATATATATATATATATATATATATATATAAAATCCACAAAACGAAGATTTTTACACAAGAAAAAACAGCAATACGAGGACGTGGTACACACACACCCTTATGCACGTACATGTATATAGGTCTGTATATAAACGTGTATGTAAAATTGTAACTAGCTTCATAGTCAACGTATTGATGAATGCGATTGTTTTATAAACTGAACATTGAATAACAATGTGGCATTAATATTAATAATAACAATATGATGTCAAAACGCAATAGTAGTAGTAGTAGTAGTAGTAGTAGTAGTAGTAGTAGTAGTAGTAGTGGTGGTGGTGGTGGTGGTGGTGGTGGTACAAGTAGTAGTAGTAGTAGTAGTAGTAGTAGTAGTAGTAGTAGTAGTAGTAGTGGTGGTGGTGGTGGTGGTGGTGGTGGTGGTGGTGGTACAAGTAGTAGTAGTAGTAGTAGTAGTAGTAGTGGTGGTGGTGGTGGTGGTGGTGGTGGTGGTGGTGGTGGTGGTACAAGTAGTAGTAGTAGTGGTGGTGATTGTAGTAGATATTTCTATATTCAAAGACACATAAAATTACATTGTTAGATGGAACAGGAAAATGGAGTATCATGTCACTCATGACTTTTACACAATCGTTGATAGCTCAATAGTATTAGCTTGTATTATATAAATATATATTTAAAAAAACTAGGTCAGCGCATAGACTTAATAAGAATTTATGTCTTTCATTCAGACTATCAACAAATACACCTTCACTTGAAGATTTTACTAAAAATGCATTTTAGATATCAGATTTTACTGGACTCATTTATATAGCAAAGTATATGTGTATTGTTGTCTATTGAATAAGATATAACCGTCTCTTTACTTTATAACTTTACATTTAACGGTAGAGCTCTTTACAGTGATAGGTTATACGCTACAATATTTTTGCTGCGACTCCCTGCAGTTTAAGCTAATGTCTCGCTGATGTTATGTTTGAATTTCCTTCTTCCGATGACGATGAAAATTCTAGAACCGATGTGGTTTAATTTCTATATTTGTGTGTTGGAGGAGATATTGTGTATCTTTGCTGAATTTGAGAATCTTGTATTAGCTTCTTTATTTCGATCACAGATGGACAGTACTACTAAGAGCATGCAGTAGGTGCTTGGTAATATTACTAATGTGCATACACATATATATATATATATAAAGTAATTCCACTCAAGCTAAAGACAGTTTACATGTTTAGTGATTAGAATCACCGTCTATAATATTCCTGCTTTGACTTTGAATGGTGACACTTAGTAACTTGTGTGTACTAAAGTTACCAGCAGTTTGTTTGTATTGCCCGCATTTGGAAGACACAACAAAGAGAAATGAACTGTGCATATCTTAATTGCAAATTTGGAAAAGTTAATAACCATGTTCTTACAAAGATATACACTGAAACAATATGATTGCAATTAATAATCAAGAACAACATATTGTATAATAAAAAAATGTTAACAGCAAAAAATGAAATAACTTGCAATAATAGTTATATGTTCATATAACTATTATTTTTAACAAATATTATTGCATTTCTTAACTACATTTTATTACCTTCTAAAAGTTGACAGTAATTTTTGGAAAGGGTGTTAATTTGGTGCAGTGGAAATTCAGAAAATAATTTGTTCATCACTACATCATTTGCACTTCTTAATATATTGTATGTCTGTTCTCAGTGTGTTTGTATCTTATCTGCATATGGGAACTAATAAAATTTAACATAAGGTAGCGTGATTGAAAATTTTCCCATGGATGACGATAAGAGTAACAATGTAATATATTTTATTCCAGCAAGTAAATCTGACATGTTTTTTTTTTAAGATAGATAACTGGAATTTTGGAAACGAATTACTGTTTGAAAGTGTAAATTGAGATACTGGGGGAAAATGGAAATACATGACGATGTTTTCAAACTATGTTTTTTGCATACTAATTTTAAATAATGTTAACGATGAAGCTGTTTAGAATACCATAAATATTCTAATTATGTGAATACTCATATTCCTTTACAAATTACAATATAATGGTAATAGTTAGAATCATGTGATATTGATTAAATATTAGAAGAATTGTATTAATGTGTGCACACAACATTATATTTAAAAGCCGTATCCAACACATATTTATATAGAATACTTATCCAAAAATATATATTTACAGGTCGTATCTAACCAAAGCATATTACGTTGTCAGTAATAATTCACAGACTATGTAGAATTGGCATCATCCTCATGTAAAAGATTATGCAACTGTTTAAATGAACATGCGTTACATGTGTTATTGGTGATGTGATATAAACCTATATTATACAATGCACAAATGTGTGAAATGATATATCCCTACAAAACTGTGATTTATAAGATATTTGAAAATGAGACAGTGCAGCATGGCTTAATGAAGATTACATCGAATTTGGTATAAACAATATAATTTGGTACTGGATCCATCTAAGCAACAAATACTCAAGTTGTCATTGATGTGTAAGGTACTCCCCAAACAGCAATCTCGAAGGACTAGATATCAATACTAATGCGACTGGACTCTCTTCTAAAATAGAAATGCATACTAATGTACATCTACTTAGTAATAATTAAGTGGGGTAACTTCAACGAGTGATGACGTCTTTCAGGAATTGCTAATTGATATCACTAGAGATTCTCAATGATAAATCGCTACTAGTTTAGTAAAAGATGTGTAATAGAATCAAACCAAAAGCAAACAGAAGATTGATTCTATTTTTTATAATAAAATATAGAATAACATTCGCTGTATAGTTTAAACTATCGCTGATAAATAATTGCCAAAATGGAATTTAACTCAATGCCTACAGTGTGGAAATTTCCGATAAATTTAATCTCCAATAATCTGATTGTCATATAACTGTACGAGAGATTGCAGAAAGGTTAAATGTATTATACACAACATTTGTAAATCAGTTAATATATATTTGACTCGTTAAGAGGGTCGATATTTGTTGGAAAAACACTCTTCTCTCTGTTGTGATATTGCATGTATGAACATTAACAACAATATTTCAGCTGCAAAGAAACGAGTGAGCTTCTGTTGCTTAACTGCTGTTATCTGACAAATGTGTGAGGTAAACATGTTAGTGTAATTTTTAAGACTTATTCAGAGCTTTACAAACTGTAGATAAATCCTTAACAATGCTATTCCATGTGTATTTTGAAATTCAATGTACATTTTCCCATCTCATTAGATTTTATTGTTATTAATCAGTTTACATATGAGTTTTTATCGTCAACTTTCTATAAGAATAATGTTTTTAAGTCAGCTTAGACATCTTGTGTCAGAAAAAGGAATAAAAGAGAATTCAATAACAAAATATAATAATCTTCGAGTTTCTAAATATATTAGTAAATCTTACACACAGCATTAATATTGGAGCCTACCAAGTTTTATGTCTGCTTCGTTATAGTCAAGAACACCATTAATTTAATAGCAACGCTATTTACAATCAAATATTATTAGCCCTCATACGAGGATCAATGGCGACTGCATTCTATATACAAACTTCAACTGCCTTTGCTAATAGAGTGATAAAAAAAGCAATTGTGATTTGTTTTACACTGTTTTCTAAACTAACAATTAATATGATGAAAAATCAAGTAAAAAATAT
>NC_142932.1:37184787-37217287 GCF_046866305.1 Octopus bimaculoides
GTATGTATTACATGTATTTATTTTCCATTAAAGGTATAGTTTTGTATCAAATGCCCTATTGTATGTTGCATTAGCATATGGGATGAGATCTCACCATAAAACAATTGCGCATGTGCTAAGATAACAAACTGTTTGTAAGGTATACACTTTAATTATTCCTCATTGTTATATGCACATTGCATTATCATTTCAGAGAAACGTGTTGTTAGAATATAATTGTTACTGGTGATGTTGATTTAAATCTTTCTCACTTTAGGATCAGGCATACCAAGATCACCTGTGTAATTACGATATCTTAAGGAAGAGAAATGTACATGTAATTGCACGCTAAAGACTCATGAGTGAGGAAGTGAAGAAAGAATTTAATTGAAAAGCTGTATTTCTTAAATAAAGCAGAGATTGGAGAACGCGATAATTGTAATATATTTAATGTTTTTATTCACGAATATCATATGCATTCGCTATGTAAACACTAATTCCATTTTCCATCAATATTCTGTGGGATCATTTAAGATGAGGCTATCTTTGCAACGCTAGACCTGCTAAAAATAGTGGCATGAATCCGGCTGAAATTTTGAGTAAATAATAATAATAATGGCCGTAACTGTATCCAATTTGTGTGTGTGTGTATATATATATATATATATATATATATATATATATATATATATATATATATATATATATATATATATATATCGGGTTGTCCCATAAATATTGCGGTATTTTCAATTGCATTAACTAAATGTCGGAGGGAGGGGCACGAGATAAATTACGTGCATGAACTTGCTATAGAAGCAGGTAGTGATTTTATCTTGTAATCATTCTTAGTGGAATTTTGATGAGTTGCAGTTCGATTTTAACAGTTATATTTTCAAAGTTATAATAGAATGACAAGGGAGTATATAGGATACATTTTGCTTTACGAGTTCAATAAAGGCAACAACGCAACGGAAAGTGCAAGGAATATTAATGCAGTATACGAATATCGGACAAGAAGTGGAATCCAGCGTCAGCGGTGTTTCTAGAATTTCCGAACTATAGCCTAGAACATGTACCTCGTCCTTCAAGATCTGTAGTGTTCGACAAGGAAGTCCTGTAAACCCCGGTGAAACAAAATCCCATCGTAACTGTTGAGAAACTAACAGAGAAGCTTGGATTTGGTCCATCAGCCATTTGTGAACACCTGCTAACCATTGGAAAAGTAAGAAAATTGGGTCACTTTGTTCCTCACAAACTCCCTGAATCGAATTGTGCTCAGAAAGTGAATGTGTGGTTGTTCTTTTCTGTCACGTCTCAAGAATAAAACTCTTTTTGACCGAATAGCGAGTGGTGACAAGATATGGGTCTCCATAAAAATGTGCAACCGCTAAAACAGTTGGTAGGGAAAGGAGAAGCACCGGCATCCTAGGCTAAAACACGTATTTATACACGTAAGGTGTTGTTATCTGTTTGCTGGGATATGAAAGATTTAATCCACTTTGGACTTTTAAACGCAAATCAAATGATAACGGACATCTACTGCGACCAGCTTTAGCGGCATAAGTCAGTGCAAGAACGAAAACGACCATATTAGGTTTGAAAACGAAAGACGTTGTTCCAGCAACATCATGCTCGGTCACATACAGTGAGGATGACATTCCAAAGGCTGGGGCAGTTTCAATGAGAAATGATGCCCCACCCACCATATTCGCCATATTCGCATCTGATCGTCAAAATCATTTGGTCGGAATATAATATGAATTCTGTAGAAGAGGTCAGAACGACACTGAAGGAGTAGTTTTGGTCACAGAAAAATGAATTTTGAAGGAAAGACCTAGCAATTCTACCAGATATATGGTGGTATATTGTAGAAAATGAAAGAGTATATTTTAGATTAAAAACAATAATTGTTTATCGTAATTTTGAAAAATAAAAGTATAAAGAAAGAAAAAAAAACATTATATACGGGATGACCCAGTATATACAGATATGACAAAGAAAATGTTACATTCATACAGTTAAGAATATGCCTGATGAATTATGCTAATTACGCCGAAAATTACGTATGTATATAATATGAGGATTTTTTTTTACTGATTTGTTATATTGCGTGTGTAAATAAAATATTGCAAAAAAAAATATTAAAAAATAATCAAAGAATATCATGATTGCTGAAGTGATATGAAGTGAAATATGTAAAACCTGTTATGCTTGTGAATATATTTTAATGCAATTCCAACTCATGATCTATGTTCGTTAAAAACCTATGTATATGGCTTGAGGTAACGTGTACTTTAGTATAGATTTGTTATTTTCATATTTGTTGCATATACTCACATATTCACATATTGCTTTGCAAAGTCGCAAGATTTTCTTTCAAATCTGATAACGGCATTCATCTGTACAAACAGGATTAAGTTTTTAATATCTGATAATTTTTTAAGTACGTTTATCACAAGCGAAAAGTGTAATTTCTCTGTATGTGTTTTATAAAGTACAACTGACTTTATGTTTCTTTTCAAATACAGGTTTGTGCATTCAATGACATATGCAATACAGAGAGAGAGAGAGAGAGAGAGAGAGAGAGAGAGAGAGAGAGAGAGAGAGAGAGAGAGAGAGAGAGCGATTTCTATTATATACACATCAATTCGCAAATACGTGTGCGTAAATACATGCACACACATACACACATACACACACAAGTACAGATATAGACGAACAAATACAGGCATTTCAAGGTCTTCACTTGCTGAATGCTTTCAATTTGATTGCACCAATAAAGGTATCGGGCATTCAAATTTAAGTGGATTACATATTATAGCAGCTATAAGCTAATGAAGTTCATGAAATCGTTATTTCTTTCTCATTCTAATTTCTCATTACTCATCTTTACTCGACTGGCGTTTAAGTTGTCTATCATATGTATACGGAGATCTAACAGAAGGCTGTTAGAATCGTTATATATATATATATATATATATATATATATATATATATATATATATGTTTATATATATACGCGGATTCTCTGAGCGTCGGCTTACCTTCGAGGTTTTTTACTTTCTCCCTTTTCTGGTAATTTCCTTTTATTCAACAGTCTTTAGAAGAATGACAGCATTACAAAATAAATGCTGTAATCGTCAAATGAAAAATAATTTTTACAAAACAAAGATATCAAAAGAATGCGGCCATGATGTGGTTAGAGTCTGTGATGGCCAACTATGCAATGGGAAAATGAGCAGTTATTTTGATTGTTTGGTTAACGATCAGGGTGTAAGATGATACCTAAGGTCAGTGACCAAGGCTAGAAGGAGTCTGTTAGGCTAGATCATAGATACGACACAGTGGGGTGGGAGAGAGAGGCTTGGTGTAGTAGTAAGTAAAGAGAAATCATAAAGCAATTCAGAATATGGGAAGACGAAAAGATATATAGGGTGAAGGGACTACATTTTAGCCCTAGAAAAACATCCTTTCCAGCTGGGACTGCCACGTTGCGTTGGCAAATAGACTTTATTGTACAGTACTATTACTACACATTTCTCGCTCAGAGATATAAAACTGGTCGTTTGTCTGTTCATATATATATATATATATATATATATATATATATATATATATATATATATATATATATATATATATATATATATATATATATATATATATATATATGCAATGTTAATTCTCTAAATGAAGTATTAACAGTAACTGCACGATAAAGTGTAGTATATTGCCACTTAAGTGTGGCTGACCCCTAGGGGTGGATGTTACTGTTGCTTTACCATCACATGTATATGTCTTCCACAACGGACATAGAGCTTGAAAGAGACAGGAATAGTTACACACTTTGTTTTGTATGAATAGTTTGGCGGTAATTTATTCTGCTGATCAAAATGTATTTTATGAAGTAGAATATTATCAAAATACATATCCTGGAATACAATTATAAAATTAGACTACAATACAAATCACGATGTATCATTGTGTGTAGTATCACGAACACTATTTAAATGGCGTATGTAATTATTCTAAAACAAATCACACATACTGTGAAAATATAATGTTTTGTTACCTTGTCTGAGATTAGCGTGTAATTCACTAAAGAAATTACAATATACTAAGATATATTAAGATAGATGAAGGCATGGGGAAAGATCTCGGTTTGCAACGATGCTGCTTTGTGTTCGGTCACCATTCACGACGCCTTCTTCGAATACCTTGCACTATTGCCACGGGTTGCCTATGTTTTTTGTGAACGATTGTCACGCGGAGACTGTCTGGAAGCACATATTATATAGATGCTTTCGATCTAGTTTGGATTCTTTGCCATCAAATTTGAATTGTTTGCAATCAAATTTAATGGGAAAGAATTCAGATTTGATGGCAAATAATCCAAACTAGATCGAAAACATCTATATATGGATGTGTGCCTGTATGTGCCTGTGCTTGTCAGTGTGTGTGTGTGCAGTAATATCTGTCTTTGTTACCGAACAATACTTGACAGACGGTGTGGTTCGTTTATGCGCCTGTAATTTAGGTGGACCTCAAAAATAGCCGGTAATGCAAGTGCTAAACTTAATTAAAAGCAAATAACTGTGTCTCTGTAACTAACGCCCATTAAGGCGTCACACTGGACACAGACTATTAACTGAAACAAGTATAATGAGAAAGGTACTCACAACTTGAAGATAAACAATATGTTCAATAACTCTAGGGGCTGTTGTTTTACAGTAACAGAGGATAAGTACGCAGACGCAGACATGAACACACTATGCGAAATGATTTGTGGAATTTCATCCATATTTACGTTCTTAAATGCCGTGATGTCATTCATTCTTTCGGGTCCAATAAAGTAATTACCAGTTGAGCATTGGGTCCGATGGAATTGGCCTACAACCAGGCCCGGAAAATGCTGGCCTTGTATCAACATTTGAAACCAATATTGCACAGGATATTTAGATACAATATTTGAATGAGTGCAGACTAAATATATGCCTGTTTACATAACGTCGTATGTATTTCCTAAATTTGTAGCAAAAGAAAAGCGTGAGATTTATATGCGTAAATGTTTGAATTATTTATATCAGCCACGTATAATATATATTATTAAAATATAAATAATATATTCATGTTTTGTTATCGCCTATAAACAAAACAAAAAGAACACATATATATGGGCATATTTTTATTGATGATGTTATATACTCTCACTTCGGATGAGATTTCAAATGGCGCCGTTAGTGTATTTGCTGGCGAAAATTTATCTCACCTCAAGTCCCCAATAAAATACTAGTGAATATTAAAAAGGGCAGTATACTTTGCTGTCAAGAAAGCAGTCATGTTAACAAGTATACAGTAAGTAGAAAACGGAACAATTGTGTACCATTTTAAGAAAGCAGTTCCTACACGACTAGTGCCATAAAACATAGGAATCTGACGTAGCTGAATGTTATGGAGATATATTTATATATATTAGCCAATGTGCGTAGGGTATCTATCTATCTATCTATCTATCTATCTATCTATCTATCTATCTATCTATCTATATGTATGTCTGTCTGTCTGCCTGCTTGCCTGCCTGCATGTCTGTCTGCTTTACAACCACATGGTTCTGTGTATAGTGCGAGTGCCTTGGGAAGCGTCTTCTATTATAGCCTCTGGCTGACCAAAAACCTGTGAGTGGATTTGGTAGACGGAAACTGAAAGAAGCCTGTCGTATATGTGTGTGTAATAATAATAATAATAATAATAATAATAATAATAATAATAATAATAATAATAATAATAAGAAGAAGAAGAAGAAGAAGAAGAAGAAGAAGAAGAAGAAGAAGAAGAAGAAGAAGAAGAAGAAGAAGAAGAAGAAGAAGAAGAAGAATAGTAACATCGAAGAATACCATAGGAACGAGAACCCAGGTTCGAAATTCCCCCAAGACACCTGCTGAAAGCTGGAGGGTATATCAGCCGAAACATTGTGTTAACAACAAACACGATGAGGACAAATATCCGCCCATTGTATATAAAGTAAATAACGTACATAATTCCTCATCTCTTAAATATAGAACTATATATATATATATGTGTGTGTGTGTGTGTGTGTGTGTGTGTGTGTGTGTGTGTGTGTATGTGTGTGTGTGTGTGTAGTTAGATAGATATACAAATAGATATATATATATATATATATATATATATATAGATAGATAGATAGATAGATAGATAGACAGGGAAAGAGAGAGATACATACATATGTTTGTGTGTGTATAGACACGAGCTAGCGTGCGTTTGTGTTTCTGCATATAATAGTAATTTCTATATTGATCGCTGCTAAACCTTAAGAGACACTTGACTTAGTAACTATATAACATATGCGCGAATCCACGCATAAGCCGGAAGCTAGATTTGAATAATGAAATCTTGAAATCATCCTAAAATTTAATCTTATGCATTACACATTAACATAATATCTACGTACACTACGTATAAACTATAATGACTTAGAGTTTACACAGGCAACCATTGAATTCCGATGATGTTAAATTTAAATAAATTTGAATTATCCATGTGTTATTCATGCATTAAAATTCAAACTACGTCATGTATTGTTTATTTCAACAGACATTACATTGCCCCCATTTATAACATCTACAATTTTGCAGTTCATCTTTATACACAGTTTTAACGATGTGGGATGCATTCAACAACATTCCCTTCGTCGATTTTCCAATATCACTTTCCTTTTATAGGCGCTAACGTATAAAGCAACCAACATGAGCAGCTATGTCTAGTAAATACAGAGACAAACTACACGCTCATTCGCTTCAAAGTGTGGCATTCAAATAATCATTAGCAGATATATAGTTGTTACTTTTTTCTCTAAAGCAACCTTTACTATAGCGACAGCTTCGGAAACGTTTAAATATTTTAAAAGAAATCGTGACTTGCTTTCTCAATGAGAAACTGTAATATATAATAAAAACAATTAAAGACGCAACCGAACTATAATTTTACGTTGCAAACACTGATGTAATTTTACTTTCCTCTTTACTATGGGTTACACAACGAATCCAGCCCCAAGGTAAGACAGGGACATATTTGTATAAAATTTACATTTCTATTAAAATGTGCAAAACGTTGCATTAAATAACTATATTGAATATAATTTTATTGTTTAGAAAATGTATTCAAAATGGAATAGAAAACACAATTGTTAGATGTAATAGGTTATATAATTGTTATTCATACAGTAAGATTAGCTTGTTTTCCGGCAAATATGATGATATAGAGCTGTCTGTATTTGACATATAGTTTTACTGTTCGAATTGCTAAATGTCACATATAATAATATTAACATCCACCAGTGTTAGTCTTCCCACGAACTTGAATATCCAGCTTGCTATAGCACCGGCTGAAATATATTCACTCAGATTATAACGATGATTTATAAAAAAAATATTCAAAAATAAATTCTGCGACAAACATGAAGATGTCAACTTAAATAGTATATATATATATAGGGTAAGTGTATAGGCACATGAGTGGCTGTGTTGAAAATAATTTGCTTCCATACTTTGTTTGGAGCTCAATTTCAATGCGTGGCATCTTGGGAGAGTGCTTTCTACTATAGCCTTGGGCCGACCAATGCTTTGTCACTGGATTAGGTAGGTGGATACTGAGTATATATGTGTATTTCTGTATGTATGGATGTGTGTATGCGTGTATGTGCACGCATGTGTGTCTGCGTCTGTGTTTATTCCCCACAATTGCTTGGCAACCAGTGATGGTGTGTTTACATCACTATAATGCAACTGTTTGCCTGAACATGTACTGGGATCAATTCATTCGACTAAAGGTTCCCAAGGCGGTGCTCCAGCATGACTTTGTCAAATGACTGAAACAAGTAAAAGATAAAACATATAAATATTAAGACAAAAAGGTTTTTAATTCATGTAGGATAACAAAGAGGCACAAAATGCATTTGGTTTTTGGAAACAGTTCATATTGCCACTAATAATTTACACATACAAATCGTAGAATCATCTCATTGACGACCAACCTGGCATGAAACACAATATGTTCTGAACTACAATAGAAAGGGAATATGCAAAACGATTTTTTTAGCATATTTCCTGTTATATGATTTATGTATATATAACTAATGATACACTAATTAAAGAATCCAACATGTGAGGACATGTAATATTAACACAATATTTCCATATATTCATTGTAAATAACCTATTGATTTTAATTTAAATTAACTCACCTTACGTTTTCGAAACATCACAATATCGTTAATTAAATTTTCTTGAGGCATAATTTAAACATTGAATTTGATTGCTCTCTAAAAATGTATTTGATTGGTTGATGTGCCGAGGTGTTCAGCGCATTTTCAAGCTGAAAAGAATATCTATTTGTTATTACTATCTCCTTTAAATTAAATAATTTAGTGTTGTGCAACATATTCAATAGAAATTGTAATTGACTATACAACACAACAAAAATACTCTTAAGATGCACAGCGGAACAAAACCACAGTAAAGATGCAGGCTAACTATTGACAAGGAAACCTTTAATAATATATTAAATGCCCGGCATATGAAAACATCAGAATATTACCAAATTAAAGAAATAAACGAAATATATTGTTTGATCAAAAGAGAGAAGCACCATGGTCGTGATAAATATCCAAGACTTCAAAATTCAGGTTTGTAAAATATAAGTGTTAAGGAAGATATCAAAAGAAATGCTACCACAGACGGTATTCTATTAAATCCAGTTATGAGACCGGGTGCTTTGCTACGCATATGTACACATTCAGTATAGAACTGAAAAGAAGAATCGCCGATGTTGAGGATACCACACTATGTTCATGCAAACACACGTGTGAGATTTTAGCCACTACGATGTTACACAAAACACCACGCAGTCCGCTTAAACATGAGCAAATATTGGAGCAAATATTACCATGGGCTCCTTTAACATATAAAAGTGTCTATATGCATGCATCCAGGTAGGAGCAGCGGTTCAATAAAAATGTTAACAAAGATGTAAGTTAATATTGAGACCTATATTATTAATGTTTTGCATGTAATGTAAGTAGTGTTTGCACCTAAAATTAAGAACTTGGAAAATTAACATTCTGAATACTTACAGTTTTAACATACAGATGAATATAATCTTGTTTTTGGCATTAGTTAAATTGCTACCAAGGTATCTTTTTTTATAGGAGAAATCTGTAGAAAGACTGCAACCATATTATTGATATTCGAGTTTCAGACACATGAATAAATTGGTTATTCACATCGATTAAACTTGTAATAGATTCAAAACAGAAAATAGTGTAATAGAAGAAAGACATGAATTTCACAATAACAAAAATCAAACACAACTTCAATGTAATCAATAAATGAACTACAAATTGAAAAAAAAATCTTATTATGACAAACTTCATAATTAAACAAAAACTACAAACGAACGTAAGATGCACTCACATTTTGAATAATAGCAAACACGAAAGAAAAGATTAAAAAGAACCATTTCATTTGAAGAAAATCTTGGAATTTTGAAGCAGCTTTCAGCAGAGGATGAATTGCCAGATCACCCCGAGGGAAAATTAATCTAGATGTAGAAATGTATAATTCAAAAAATCACTCCAGAGTCCTAAAGAAGACAACATAGAATTATCACGAGTTCTTTGAAAGGGAATATAGAGATATGCTGAATATATATATATATATATATATATATATATATATATATATATATATATATATATATATATATATATATATATATATATATATATATATATATATATATATATATATATATATATATACACCAAATTTATGGCTTCTAATCACTCTTTCATGCTGCAACGATTCCTGCTCAACATTATACGTTTATCAATATCATGTATCAGTGAATCCTCTGTTCATATAAGTTATTGTTGTAGCTGTTGCAATATTTTAGATGTTTAGCTCCGCTTCATGTTTCATTTAGGAGACTAATTATTACAGGCTTTCCAGCTATGACCACCCCGACATTACATTCAACATATCGCTCAATTCGTATAGATATTTCGAAGGTGCTAGAGTTATCAACTAGGACGTGATATGAGAAAGAAATATGCCTGTTATTTCTAGAAGCTCTAATGATCAAGTTATTCAATATTATGATTACGAAGGCACGTATTTGGAAGGGTTCTTAGGGTGACATTTAGAAAGCCTTGCATTGTTCTTATATCTTCAACTTTCACAGAACTCAACTTTATATTTCATGCAGTCAATTACGATAAATTGCCGGTCAAATAATCGAATCCATTATTCGTATCTCACTTTATCTCTCTCTACATAATTCTGCAACTGTATCAAAATTGGATGCGTTCTAGCGTTAAAGTCCAATTAAAACATCGCCTCCCTTAATAACAGAGAAACAATTAAATGAATAACTAAGTCTCTTCTCACTGGCAAAATATGTTTCTGAAATTATATATGATAATATCATCATTCTGTACAGCAAGGAAAACATCAATGCAATAGATGAAAGAAGTGGCATGTCTAGGCTGTCTACTGGATGAGAGTAAAGAAATCAAAATAACAAATCAATATGATCCATCAAATAAAAATAACAAAATAAATGAAAAGTATGTGTATTATATAAAAAAATGTCTACAGATTTGAGAGAAAAAAATGTTACTTTTAAAAATTTAATCAATACACGCAGTCATAAAACAACTAAATCAGCAAATTTGAGAATTCAATTCAGAGCTAAAGCTATTTCTTTGAAATTCCCTAAGTTAGACCATAAAAATCAACATTCTAAATTTATATATTAGAATAGAAGATAGATTTTAAAACTTCACAAGACAATCATGCTATTTTTACATAGCTCTCTATATCATGGATATGACACAGATCTACATAATTATGTATGCATGTTAGACAAAATTTTCTTTTTGTATGGAGTATAGATGAAGATAGAAAAAAACATACAGGGATAAAACAAATAATAATTCGTAATGAAACGATAGACGGAAGAAATCAGATATTTGGAGGTTGCTTTCTCGATCATTCTAAATGGGAAAAAAACAGACTAAATATAGTTAGGGGTTGGCTGCGTTGTTTATTTCAAATAAAATGGCACATGTGAGAAAATATGATTAGTGGAGAGAAGTCAGAAGGGTGATTTACTGTCCTGGGTAAAAGTTGTAAGGGTTTAAGCAAGGTCTAATGGACAGAGCATGGTAAGTAAGAGTTCCTGTTGATCCGATCAACGGAAGAGCCTGCTCGTGAAAATAGTGTGCAAGTGGCTGAGCACTTCACAAACATGCGTACATGTAACGTTGTTCTCGGGGATATTAAGTGTGACACAAGAGTCTGGCTCATTGAATTAATCGAACTCACAACAGTCAGCGGAAATCTGTTTACTAAGGCATGCGCTTTCACGTTCACCCATGCAGCTTTTCTCATTAGATATGTGTGAAATCAGGGTGCAGTCGATGAATTTTTATTCTTCAATTGAAATGTATTTCACGTTGCATGCTGATATCGAGTTAGGAAGCATTGATGGCAACCTCGTCTTTGTATATCACTACTCGTATATATTACTATGCATGTAGTGGCAACTTTTTAGAGTTTCAGCAAATTAATAGTGCTCTGTGTTGATATTATTATTTTTATATAGTGTCACAATGGTGGCCATTGTACCGTATCTTGTTTTTATAGAGCGTTTCGAAGTTGGCGACAATGAAACACACTTAGTTAAACTTTTTGCCAAACATCCATTTATAGTTGCTGTTGTTAAGATAAATGATAAAAATACCACCAGTACGCTAAATAAATACGCTTCCTAGCCTACAATATTGCGTATATTTCTTATTGATCAGTTTTTAAGAAAGAGTTCACTATGTGTCCAACAATAATTCGAAGACAGCATTGAAGATTTTGTAGGTTAAATCTTATTGCAATATTTTCCACTTCACAACTGTATGCAAAACAAACTAAACTAACAGAAATAACACTATTAAGTATATATGTAAGTTGCACAAATATTGATTTCTATATAAATAACGTATATATTCTGTTTTGACAGATAAAGAAGTAAATATTTGATTATCTGAAATGAAATTTTATAAATGGTTTTATTGAGGCAATTTTATCTTAATCGGTTAGTTTACTGAATGTCTATTTATATGACCATGGTACGACATCAAGAAAATTCAAAATGTTTCTATTACGTTTAAAAATACCTGTGGAGCAGGGAATTTAATCTTGATTCGTGTCATTGTGAATCACATTTGTTTTAACCTTTGTCGACTGAGATGAAAAAAGATATTTTATGTCCACCATTCTGAGAGCCTGAAATAGCATTTTAGATAAAATTTAGATTGTAAATTATTGGACAAGAATGTTGCTAGAGGTTTAACATCCACAGACATCAGTCACACAATTTTTGGAGCGTAAAATAGATATTATACATATTACTGCATGAAGATACGTGTTGGTATGTGTATTATATATTGCGAATTTGTGCATTCGTAGAAATTTGTAGACGTGCTTTTGTCTATATATAAAAAATATGCGTAGATTCTCATCGTACATCTCTCTGTATATCTACCGCTTCCTCTCTCTCTTCTCTCTCTTTCTTTGTATATATATATATATATATATATATATATAAAATAACGTAAGTTGATTCCAGTTCCCTACATTTGTTTCTGACGTGCTATTTAAAGATGGTCAAAAGTGATACGTCATGCAAAAAAGAAGTTTTCTTCGGGTGAGGAAAGAGAAAATTTGACAATAAGGTCTCTTCATAAAATAGGACATATTATAAGACACCCAACCAACCCGGTTACAGATGAAAGTGTCAATAGCTGATACTCACACCCTGAAGAGACTGCACCGGTATTATAGTAGAGTTGTAATTTCAATGGTTATTAATCGGTTCAGTTGAAACATGTGTAGGCCTATAAAGAGCTTTGTATATATATATATATATATATATATATATATATATATATATATATATATATATATATATATATATATATATATATATATATATATATATATATATATATATATATATATATATATATATATATATATATATATATATATATATATATATATATATGTATATATATATATATATATATATATATATATATATATATGTATATATATATATATATATATATATATAGGTTGCAAATATGTGGAGAAAAAATGGAAGATAACTCCCTTCGTTTCGTATAGTTTAATATCATTTTATAAATATATACATATTATTGTCGTGAAATCGAACCGGTTTTCGCTATCTAAATTAGCTTTTCAAGGGGCGTTGTACAGTACAGCGTTGTACAGTACAGCGTTGTACAGTAGTCAATTCTCGTAACAGTGGGGTCTCGTCATTTTGGATGTTTGAAAAATAAGAATATGTCTAGAGAGTGAACCAAGGGATGCAACATATGGCAAGGGGGACAGCTGGCTCCTTAGTATATATATTTTTTTTAAATGGACAACTTTGTATATTGAGGTGTGGTCTGTACTTTTGTATGAAGAGGTTTTCTTTGCTTAGACATTCTTGTACTAAGATTGAATCTTTGCATTGGGAAATGGAAAGATATGAAAATTCGGTGTTTTATTACTTGCGCATCTGTCGATATGTCTGCTCAGTGCTATCTGCCTGTATTGAGGGAAACGAATCTGTTCTTTATGCAGCGTGATTCTGCATCTCAAAGTGGGGCTCGTATAACCCGCATAACTGTGACCACAACCTAAGCAGGTTATGACATAGATAAGTTTCTGGGAAGCACATATGAAGATGGTCTTAATTGAGAACTTTTGTCTTTACTGGAATGTGAATTCCGAGCCTTCAGTTGGGTATGGGCATGCACCACAATTAGGTCGACTACATGTTTTAACTGTTGGTATCGTATGTATTGAGTATAGTTATGCATTTGTTAGGAGTCTCTTGAGTGATTTGTCTTGTCTTTTGCATTTTAGTAGTTTGTGTGTATTTAGGATGCTGTTAAGTTTCGGGTCTTGAGTGAGCAGAGGGAGATTTCTGATGATATTTTGACCAAGTAGTACACGCTTTTTTCTATCAAATACTGTCTTCAAATTCTTCTATACTACCAAGATTTTTGATGAACTTACAAATAGTTATGAATTTATTTTACTACCTGTTTTGAACAATTTTATGTAAACTGTTTAAACAAAAACCCCACTTAACATTTTCTGATCACGTTCAAAACTGTATGACAACCTTGTATAGCAACTTCTTTTTTAACACAACGAAGGCTAAACAAGGCCTTGCATTTTACCTTTGAATGTTGTTTTTTAAATATGAAAAACTTTAAGTCAATAAACTGGTTTAAAAAAGCTCTGCATTTTCAAATCATCTTTCCTATATATAAGTGCTATTGGTATTTAGTAGACCCTGGATGACAGGTAAGGCTATGTAAGTGCTACAAAGGACGGTAGTTAGACTCTCGGTTCTATTTTGATACGAGAGAGGAATCAAACGTGGGTGTAGTGTGTGCGCGTATATGTTAAATAAAATGGGACAATAAAGCCAAGTGTATATAGTTGCATATACATGTGTACATGTGTATATACATATATATTTATATCTGTGTATATATATATCTATATGCATATGCATTCAACATACTCAGATACGCGCATATATGTATTTCCCTCTATATACGTATGCACGCCCATACACATATCAACGTAACTAAACCTGTATGACTTGTTCATCAGTGAAGGATACATCTGAAATAGCAACACATCTATGCAATTGTTTTACACTTCACCTAATAATACGATTGGATCTGCCGTCTATGGTCGACAGTGCAATACGTTCAGTGATTGCACCCTGTATCACTTTGATAACACGTTTCGTATTCAGTCAGTACTTGTAGAATGACAAATCCATATTTAATGTTGCAAGCACCTATATATCAGTACAAATTGTTGGTAGACAATTGCTCGAGAAATTCCTCTCACAATCAATTAACTTCACGTTCGAATATACAAAACGGCTGTTTTGCTATTCATTTTACGAAACGTACTTTTGAGATTTGGTAGAGAGTATCTGCAAGAAAATCATTACAATGGAGTGAAAGTCATATTTTTAAAAAAATGAAAAGAAATCATTGCCCAGTACCGAGTAATTCCTATCCGATCTGAATAATATATGGATACAATTAACTTTAAGAAGATAAAAATGAGAGCAGATTTGTAAAATTTAAATTTACTGCACCAAAATAACTGCCGATGTATGTAATGACATTTACTTACACAACATTATAAAATTAGATTGTCTTATACAGCATTCGGATTCGAACACACTAAGAAATACACGCAAACAATTACATATACGCACACACGCGCGAAAGCGTGCACACAGACGCACGCATAGAAAGATACACAAACACACACACATTAACTAAAGGCTTTCACTCAAGAATGTACACAAGTATGAATATATCTATTTATATCTATAACTATATATATATATATATATATATATATACATATATACATATATACATATATATGTACATACATACACACACACACACACACACACACACACGCACACACACACACACACACACACATATATATATATATATATATATATATATATATATATATATACACACACATGTATGCTTGTTTCTACGTATATATGTATGTTGACATATATATGAGAGTGCATAGGACTAAATGTATATATAAGTATATACATATAGATATGTGTGCACGTGTGTGTGACTGTCTGTGTTTAGATATACGTATATACATATACGTTCAAACACACGCACATACATATATGCAGACATATATACGCACACGCACATACATAAAGAGGGAGAAAGAGGGGAGAGATAGAATAGTGGAAGACAGAATAGAGAGATACAGAATATATATAGCGAGGGAGAGAATTTCAATATAGAATACATTTTGTAGCGCTCAAATTTATATATATTGGCGAATGTATGTATTCACGTATGTATGTATATATGCACGTGTAAATCCGTGCATGCGTGAAAGAGTGTATGTGTTTGATATCTGCTTACATAAGCGTATATTTATGCATTTCAAAATGTTATATTTCGGATTTTTTATCATTAATTTCCCTGTTTACCCTCAACAATTTTAGTAAATATTAATTCTCACTTTTCACACACAAGCCATTCACAAATATGTGTTTATATATGTATATACATACACTTGCGCGTGCACAAAAACACATACACACATGCACGCAAACATACATACATTCACATATGTGTATAAATATATTTTCACTTAGACACATAGTTGTGTGCGTGTGTGTGTACGTGTAAACATATATGAACATCTCGGGGAGATTTTCTATCTAAGACATAGTGGTTCCAATGTTTGTTTTGCCAGTAAATGTGAAATTATGAACGAAACTATGCTAAAGTTCATTCAAGGAAAGATATTTGTAAATAATAATGTACGAAAGAAACCGAGAACTGATTTTAATTCACCTGTCAATATTGTAGCCCAGCATAAATTTCGTGTTTTAATATCTTACAGAATAAATAGTTTCGTGAATTTGATTAAATATCTAACATTTATTCATGCATATATACATTTATTCCTACATAAATACACGGCACATTTTTCGTACCAAATCTTGCTTATGTATGCATCTCTCATCATATATGTTGCCTAGAGACATGCCAGATAGCTTTGGGCGTTTGTATTTGTATTAATACAAATTTATTGCAATGAATAAATTTGTTTATATTTCGCTTATTTCATAAATAAGGTGTTTCCAGTTCAAAAGGAAATAACCTCGTAAATACATGTTACATGCATGATGTAAAACATTTAAGAAATTTGAATGTCATTTACTATCTATTTACACTACATACACTTTCTTTTCATGTTATGTATATGTTTCATTCTTACGTTTTACTTCCCATCATAAGCGGCATAATTTAAACACCTATTTTGACTTCTGTATAGAGCAAACACAAATATAGAAACTGCTAATTTAGTATTTGGATGTTTCATGAATCATAAAATATTCCACATAATGAATAATTTAATTTTATATTAAGCTTTTCATTTAATGTTGTGAGGAATAATTTTATGAATAATGGCTGACATTATGCTATATATAGTAAATCGCATATTCTCCTGCACTATGATTCGAATATTTGAAACTAATATATGTCTAATATTTCTTTAATATGTTTGGTTTGTGTGCATTTCTGTCGGATTATTAATTTAAAAGATGGACATGTTGAATGTGGTAGATAATGATATACAATTTAGTGAATAAGTATTATTGTTTAGCCCCTGGCCAACCAGGATCGACAAAAATACGATCAATTATATTCGACATCAACCTAAATTCTTATGAAATTACACTGAAATTTGAAAAATGTTCTATGATATTCTAGCAAAGAAAATCCATTAATGAATAGCAAATAAACACTTTATATTGCTGGTAAAATGGTTCTAATTCCAGGCAGCGGCGCAATATGCTGCTATCCATAGGTTCACTTCAGTCTTGATGTTAGTAGCAAAATGATCAAGGAATTTCTACTCACACATGATCGATTACCTGCTAACGTTTACTCGTCAACTTGAAGTATTTTTTGTCACAGAATGCCTATTACAATCCTTGGTGGTTTTTGAGGAAAGAAATATCTTACTGAATGACGTTTATAATATCATCCAATCGTGTTGCAATACTTACGAAGGACACGAGTGGTTTGCATCATCTGAAACTTTATGATAAAATAATGAAAATAGACCAACAATACTTATGAGATATATGTTTGGCAATTCAGGCGATTTAAAAACATTCTCATAAACACACTATCCGCGCACTTTTGCAATTTGATAGCGTGTGTAACTGTTAATAGGCATCTAGAAAATATCCATTCTTCAGAAACAAAATGACCATTTACAAGTTTTCACTTAGGTCGAAGTGCTACGCATTTCCAATCAGACTATGGAATTAACCCTACTCCTTCCCTGAGATGTGAAAGAAGTTTTTAGCAATTTTACAAGTAACATCTGTTGACGCAGGAATAATTTCCTTCACTTATTTGTGTCGGTCAATGTAGACGGAAAGAAACCTTAAGTAGTACAAAAAATAAATATTATAGTTTTGCTAATCTTGAAGAAGTCCAACACCAACACACCAACAAAGATTGAAATAGTGAAGCGGGTGAGCTACAGAGATAGGCTGAAAAAAACTGCACCTTTTACTTCCTGGAGCGAAGTCGTGTGAAATATGTAATAATCTAAATAGGTCAAATTTTAGAAGGGCTAGTACCTAATTTCAACATTGAACTACACTCCCTTTTCTTATTCCAAAGTTACCATCCACTCCATCGAAATTCAGGAACAGATACTGCAATAGTCTACGGTTCAAAAGTCAACAGCTCTTCAGTTTTTTGCCACAAAAATTGAGAAATCAGTATAAGGTGGTAGTAGTTATCTTCAAAAAGAAAGTAGACATCCTATAGGCGTAGGAGTGGCTGTGTGGTAAGTAGCTTGCTTACAAACCACATGGTCCCGGGTTCAGTCCCACTGCGTGGCATCTTGGGCAAGTGCCTTCTACTATAGCCTCGGGCCGACCAATGCCTTGTGAGTGGATTTGGTAGACGGAAACTGAAAGAAGCCTGTCGTATATATGTATATATATATATGTATGTGTGTATGTGTTTGTATGTCTGTGTTTGTCCCCCCAACATCGCTTGACAACCGATGCTGGTGTGTTTATGTCCCCGTAACTTAGCGGTTCGGCAAAAGAGACCGAAAGAATAAGTACTAGGCTTCCAAAGAATAAGTCCTGGGGTCGATTTGCTCGACTAAAGGCTGTGCTCCAGCATGGCCACAGTCAAAAGACTGAAACAAGTAAAAGAGTAAAAGAGTAAATCATCATCACCTGAAAAAAAAACCCGACATAAGGCGCAGATGAGGGTAGCTGAAACAAACTCCCCACATGCACCAAATGGGTCAACAACTGGAACAGAGTCACATACAGGAGTGGTGATGTTAAAAAGCCCAGACTAAGGAAATCGGAAGGACCACGGTGGTGCTCGAACTCCACACACATACGCACACACACGCATACACACACACACACACACACACACACACACATATATATATATATATATATATATGCATATATACATATATGTATATATATGTAAACGTATCTATACATACATGTGTGTGTGTCTATGTGCGTGTGTATTTATATATATACATATATGTATGTATGTGTGTGTGTATGTATGTATGTATGTATACATGCATCAAATTTTGGGATGCCTGTAAAATTACAAGCATAGACAGCTCTTTGAATCCTAGAATCAAGGGAGACAATTGTTTAAAACTTAATTTGATTTCAAATCTAATATTATGATTTCTTTTCATACAAAATAAAATTACAATTATGTATAATACAATAAATATTATTATTGTAACTAAAAATATAATTATACCGAAGTGCACCTTTCACTGTTAATTATAAGTTACGGACTAATAGGAAATTACGAAAAAGCAATTAAATTGCAGTAGAAATTAAATATTAAAGTTAATGAAATTTTTTCAAAATCATTTCTTATATATTTGCTATGTATAATTGACTTAAAATATCGGTCAATTCATTTATATATGATTTAATTAAGAGGAGTAAATACAATATTTATTTCACTGTTTCATTTATTCATCTATCCCTATGACACTAACATGGATCTTCAACACACATACAGACACATATATTTGTGTGTGTACGGATGGATATATATATATATATATATATATATATATATATATATATATATATATATACATATATATATATATATATATATATATATATATATACTGATGCGTATATATACACATGCATGTGTTTGTGTGATTGCGTGTGTGTGTGCGTGCCTGTGTGTGTGTGTGTACATATGAACGCGTTTGTAAGAGAAATTAAAACGTGCCTCTTCAAACAGATGGTTTTGATCATTAATAAATGAAGATTAATTATAATATAAAATATAACGCTATGGAATAAATGATGAGAAATATTCCACTGATTAAGTTCTGTTTCATTTATTATGCATGCTCTATACACTTTGTCATCGATTTTGTAAACCTCAAACAGATTAGAATAATCATAACTGATTTTTTTTATGAATTTCTCTATTTTTTTCATTTAATATAATGAAATAAAAAAAAAATTGAAAGTGAAGAAGAGGGAGATAACACATTTATTTTTAATTACATTATTCACTAATATGAGTTAAAATTGGATAAAGAATAAAATGCCTTAAAATGCGATAAACACGTAATTGAATCGGTATCCAGGAAAACATTATTTATAATGGAACGCTTCTTAGTATAACCAAAGATCTATTGAGGTACATCTGTTAGTTTTTCTGTTAAGACCCATACGCGATATTCATTTCGGGTTCCTTTCGTCTCCTTGATACTTTTCACTAATGAATTGTTATTTACTAAGGACATATAAGTAGAAAAATATAATGATAAATACATCGTTACATACTCACTTGACGCAAAGCTTCCGATTTAATGTGGTCTTATGCAAATGACACTGTAGCAATATATAATTCATATTTAAATATATATATATAATAGACATTAGTTATATAAATAATCACTCACTCACATACACACGCACACATTCATAAGTGTGCACAAACACATGCTGTTGACATGCATGGATAACTGACGGTGCAACGACCCCACATTCTAAACGTATGTACATAGTTTTGTGTATGCATAAGAGTTTGAATATGTCTGTAGCTGACATTGTTTGCGGGAATGTTTAGTGGCCATGCTATAATCAATTAGTATTAGGTGAATATGAAGATATGCATACATGCATAAGCACACACACACACATGAATACATGCAAATGTATATATATATGTTAAAATACTTATTGCAGAAATGGTACATATTAAAATATGAAAATAGGAAAACATTTTGCTTATTTTTTATCCCACATTCGTTATATTTCATAACTAATAGGATTTTCATAAGTATAGAGGAAGAAAATAACTTTAGATATTTCGATTTACCAATTTTTCATACCAACAATTAAGGTAATACAAACAAACATTTGATTGAACTAATATGAGGCCTTGAATATTAATCAGAAACCATACATTAAGAGAAGGATATTGTGATGAATCATCAGTGATATTAGCAAAGAGACAGTGTCACAGATCGATGTATTATATATATACATACGGAAATGCATATGTATACATATACATACATACACACATATATATATATATATATATGTATATACATATATATATATATATATATATATATATATATATATATATATATATATATATATATATATATATATACAGAGAGAGAGAGAGAGAGAGAGAGTGAAAGAGAGAAAGAGAAAGAGACAAAGAAAGACTAAATACATATGCACGCACACATAGAAACACTTGAGTGAGCGTGTAGGAATGGGTGCGTATGTGACTTGCCGTGCCTGGTAAATGTGAATGGAAGTGATTTATAAAAGCACCAAATTTGATTCATATCTCTCTCTCTCTCTCTCTCTCTCTCTGTATATATATATATATATATATATATATATATATATATATATATATATATATATATATATATATATATATATATATATATATATATATATATATATATATATATATATATATATATATATACGTATATATATAAATACGTATATATATGTATATATGCGTGCGCGAACGCGTTCTTTGTGTGTGTGTTGTTATGTTTACATGAATATACGTTTGTGTATGCAAATAGTCTTCGGGTGTGACTTAATATATGCTAATTAGAAATTTCGTGTAGAAAAAAAAATGAAGTATCTTTGATGCTATCTTCATATCAGTTATTGCTAAATGTCGAATGTATGCAGATGCTCTATGTTTTATACGAGAACTCATGCTAAACAATACATAATAAAATTTCCTCAACAAGTATATATAAATTGTATGAGTTGCATGGTCGTACTCAGTGCAATGTTAATTGCTTCCTTCTTCCATGTTTGGAAGAAAATTGAATAAATCTTCATATATGCTCAATATGTACAATTCTCCAAGCAATTTATTTACGTAACGAATGTGTCTAAATGTGAAAATCGATGTCTTACATATTAGTTGCTAGTACAGTCATCTGTGCATTAAATTATGTACATATATAGTTTTAGTTCCCATACATAACTAGACTAAACAACACTATTTAGCATGCTTTTATCTTTCGTAAGGACATTATATGTGACAATGTGCCACATGTTGTAAGCCTTAATTTGAATTTCATGCTCTCAAATTTTCTTTTCTATTTGAATTTCATGACGAATTATAATTATATATAGCTTTCCCTACAAAACCCAAATCAATAAATTATTCGACTGCAATAGTGATAATCGACTAGATGTATAGCATATTAAATTCTCTATGGTACTAGATCTATAAATAACCTAAGATCGACCGAGATATTCCAAGCATTAACATGGTGTTTTATTGACCACATAAATTAGTTTATAACTGGTGCTGTGCTTTTTTGAGCACAAAATAGGAATACTTATTTTAGTATGGAGATCACTGAAAGATATTCTTGCTGAGGCTTATGCAAAACATCTTTGGATTTACCACATGAATACATTTTAGTTCAGTTATTTAATTATTTCTCAAATTTGTTATAAATAATGCTAAAAATATCATAGCCGCGCGTTTGTGCTATTTTATACTAAGGAATTATCGTTCTTTTTCTGTGTTGCTTCTGATGCATACCGCAATATATTAAGTACGGATTTGTTCATGGTACAAGTTTTCCCGATTAAGTTTTAGTCATATGTGTGCTACACAAAGGAATGGTTTTGGCTGTATTAATTTCACAAAGTATCTAATTTTAACGGAAGTATATAATCTGGTAATTTTCGTTTGAATTGTTATATTTCGAAATATTGCTAATGGGCATACATCATATGTTTTCGATGAATCATCTAATTTGCACGTCTGGTTACGCTTCTTGGCAATTTTAAACATAATGGTATTTTATTCACTTTCGATGAGGCTAATTTTTTCTGCAAATATTTAATCTTGTGATCAAGAAATGTACCACTGTATGACATACCGTATAATGTTTTTATAAGTGGAAACTTATTTTCCTTAACAATATACTTAAATCTTTCCCTAATCTATGATGCTTGGTTCCAATCGTTTTCACTGTTATGGTAGCAGATTAATGCAAATATTCCCAGTAAAAAGCAGATAATGATAGTGGCGCTGATGACACCCATGTTTTATTCTTGTATATTTAATAGAAATCTGTGTCAAAAATCATGTTCTTTTCAAAGTCTACCAAATTTGAAGAAATACACATATACCGTGTGTGAAAAATACGCTTGTATTAAATATCAAAATGAAATGGTTGGTTATAAATATGTTTTCCCAAATATTATTTAATACATTATAAAATAAATCGTCCGTATTAACTAGGCGCTCTTATGCAGATACCTATCAGGCAAACATTGCAACTTATTATGTACATATGTACACATACACACACACATACACACACACATACACACATATACACTTTCTAAAAGGGATGTATTCACTCTCTTTCTAGCTATACACATCGCTCCCAATCTCTCTCACGTTCGCTGTCTCTCTGTATATATATATATATATATATATATATATATATATATATATATATATTTACGTGTGTGTGTGTGTGTGTGTGTGCGTTTGTATAATATCTGGTTATTCTCTTCTATGTCAAAGTACCAAATTATAGACAACGTCGTAAGAAGCCATACGCATGGAGATCTCAATCACACTCATAAACGGAGTTAAACAGGCACATACGCTACGTATGCATATTTTTTATATGTATATGTATTTATATATAAACGTACACACACACACACACACACACACACACACACACACACACACACATATATACATATCTATATATATATATATATATATATATATATAATGCATATATATGAAATTCACTCTCATACGCACTAATATGTATATGTATGATAAGAATAAAAAAAAAAGAATATGTATATATTTGTCGCAGAGATTCAATTTGAAAAACGAAAATAGCGTATTTATGATATCCATCTTATTTACAGCCAGAAGCTAAATACATTTCTTTCCTTCCTTAATACGAGTTTACTGGGCCAATAAACAGCATTTACCACTATCCCACATCCAGACATCTTTTTTTCAGATTTAGCTCAAATAACTTGTTTTGCGGCTGGCTTACTATATTTATGAAATTTAAATTTATATATGGTCGAAATTATGGTAATTATATTTTCTATTATATTTAATACGAAGAAAATTACTGTGTATTTGAATAAAACATAGTTATATTCACGATTTCCATTTATAATATGCATTAATACGAAACAAAATACGATGCATATGTAGAAAACTAACTGAATTTTCTAAGAACTATCTCAACTCGTGTCATCATATTGAAAGATACGTGATGTAGACACATTTGAACAATTTTCTTATGAATATACAATGCAGTACTTCATTTTGATTCATGCAAAAACATTCATACACTCCTATTCAAAATCCAGCAGGGCCAGTATTTATTGGCTCAAAAAATATATAATTGTATATATTTGTTTGCGCTTGTTTGTGTGGGGGAGAGTGTGTGTACGTATGAACCGGAAATTTCTGTGTTGCTTTTTTTCCATTGCATTTTGCGTTAAATATAATGGTTTGTGCGTTATTGTGTAATATCATAATACTTAATACTTAGTTTTAGTACTTAGGCCGCATCTGTCCACAGCTGCAAAATCAACACATGCTCATAGGGAAAGTTTAGATCAGAATCGTTTTCAGTTGAGGACTTATTCGTCTTAGTTGAAACTAATCTTCGGTTTTAACCCAAAATCTACACGGTTGCTGATTAAAGATGTTATTAATCTGCGTCCAGAAATCTTCCCTCCAGTCTCTGAGGGAAGCCGAAATGGTTTCACGTCCACACTTTTTAATTCACTTTTAGTTGTTAGAAACTGTTGGTAGCAATAGCCTCCACTTAAAATGGTTGATGTCATTTCTTCTGTGAGTGATACTAAGGTATAAATTGAAACGCTTCCTTTATATCTTACATTACGGCAGCCACAGTAAAGTTGACCGCAGAAAAAGCCGATACCTCTATATTTTGTATTTAAAGTTGGTGCTTTTGGAAAATTTCTGTGTACTCATTTTGTCTTGCTGGAAAATATAAACAATACTCTGCAGACACTAAGTTAAATATCTTGAGCGCATTTATATGTCGACAATATGCTGTTCGTCTCTCGCATGGATTCTTGTTTACGGTGAGAGAACTTATCAAGAGGGATACTCGTTATAAGCTTCTTGGAACACTGATTATTTTCGCCTTAAAAATCTGTTTTGAAAATGTTATATAACGGCTGTTTATTTTTGTCTGTTTTGCTTACCCTTCCCAATGCTACTGAGACCTGGGTGTAACACACTTCCCTTAATCGTGTATATTTTTTTTTCTTTTCTCCTCAATTTTCTTAGCTATATATGTGAATAGAAAAACATGTTTTAGCAGTTGTCATTGTTTTCTAAATGTATGTCTTCAGTTCTCAGGCGTATTAATATTGTTGTTGTTGTTATTATTATTATTATTATAATTATTAATATTGTTGTTGTTGTTGTTGTTGTTGCTGTTGTTATCCGATGTCTCTTACTAACACAGATGGTTTTTCATTAGTACAGGATTATAATTTCGCAAATGGTGTTGAGAGTGTAGTGTCCTTGCTAATTATATTAATTCACGCAATCTAACTTTCGGTTAATAAACATGGAATGAAGCACGTTTAGTTCCATGTCCACAGAGAGCAATCTTTATATAAAATACAATTTGATTATATCATTTTGGGGGGTTTCTCTGCTATTGATTTATTTTTTAAAGAAATTGTGCCTGCGAATTTATTCTTAAAATTTAGTCATTGTTATGTTGCATCGTTTAAAGAAATTTGAATCCCTCCAGCTATTATTTCGCTTTCAGGTTGTTAATTATATGCACTGATTTTATTTTTACCTGAATGTTTGCGGTATCTGCAATAATTGCCATAAAATGAAGAGTTTCTCAAAAGTTCCAATAATACTTCACGTGAAGAATACATTATTTGTTTTAATTTTCCTTTAAATAATCTAAAAAATATTAAAACAATACTAATCATGGCAAGACTTCTGTTTGGTAATACAGTTTAGAAGATGTCCATGAAATCTTCGACGATAATTTACTACATTTTAAACTACAAATAATAGTAAGACACTGAACATGCGCTTAAATTTTCGTCGTGAATTTTTCCAGAATAGGCTGTATATAATTCTGGGAGAAATGAAATTAATAAACGTCTACAGAATAACTGGTGAATGTATAGAGATGAACGAACACAGCTTTCAGAATTGAAGAGAATAACACTTTGAACAGATAGCCCAATAGTATTACATGATTATTTAAAAGAATAACTGAATACGATATTTCGTCACAAATTAAATAAAAAGCAATAAAGCTACTTCTCTTACATTTAATACTCTGCATCATAGGCACTCAAAGTGGGCGCTACCGCCCCACGGTGTGCGTTGGGACGATCCATGCGGGCGCTGGTGCCCAAGGGTGCAGTAGAGAAAAAATGGAATTGGGAGGGATTCAGTCGACTGAGGGACGCATAAGCAGCTTTGGTCTTAGTATATATTTTAACTCATCATCATATACCCATCATTGTACATAGTTGTTCCCGCTATTTCTGCCTTTATGTTCTTGTCCGTATTTATCCCCTCTCCGAAAGATGAAAAATTACCTCCTTTCTCACTAATAAAAACGATCACCAATTACAACCTATTAGATTTTTCCTACTTGTTGAATCATTCATTCAAAAACTTCTCCACATGCAACATGGACTAAAATTTTCTTGAGAAAATACGAAAATACAAAGATTCTAACATCATGATTAGCGAACGCGAACCCGGTCGACAAACAAAAATAGAAAATATATTTAAAACATATCTAGAAATATATTTAAACTATATAAAGTGCGCGAATTTTCTTTCTTTTGTGTTATATTATATATATATATATATATATATATATATATATATATATATATATGGGGTATACAAGGGTTGGGTAGATACACGGAAAAATAAGTTTCGTAGTCATAACACATTAGCACATACGTATAGCTGATATACATACACAGTTGATACAAGCACATGGAAGCCTCACTCCCCCCACACAGGGACATATATCCACGCATCCATACAGCTGGCAGGCAGATGCAGACACTTACATGCACCCACACACACACACACAAATACACACAGAACGGCGATTTCTCTCACATACGTTTCTCACAAATATTTTCCAGACAGCGAGGCACCACCAAAATCATGTCCAGCCACATTGTACAAGTAATACAGGCTGTTGATGCATGTCATGTCACTAATATTTCAGTACCATTTTCAACAACAATATGTGACCTGCTTTGAACAGTAGCAGCCAAGTTCCAAGAAGCCATGTTGTACTTCGTTCCTTTCTACATTCGGTTGCCTGAAGCTGACGTTCGAGTATCTAGTGCCGTACCTACGGAGCATTAAATTTCATAGGTGGAATCAAATTCAGAGAAAGAAAGTGAGAGAGTGAGAGACAGAAAAGAGTGTGTATGAGAGAGAGAGAGGGAGAGAGAGAGAAAGAGAGAGATAGAGAGAGAGAGAGAAAGAAAGAGAGAGAGAAAAGGAGAAAGAGACATGGAGAGAGAATGAGCGTAATACTGAAGCCGTGTTATAGAACAAAGTGTGTTAGAACAACGAGTGGCGTTGAAAACTTGTAAGCTAATGAAGCATGTAAGCTAATTAATACTTCTTATAATTTCCATAGTTCATTTCCTTTTATAATAAACCTCCAAAGGACGTACACAATATGTTTAACAATTACTAAGACACAATGTTAAATTTCATTTCTCGTTCATCTATTTCCTGCATGTAATAATCTCAAGAAAACGCAAGTGCATTCATCTGTAGTTGTTATATCTAAAAGAGTGCATTCACGATTAAAGAAAAGATACACATGTGTTGCTTTTGAGCTTGTTGGACTGCATACACGTGTGAGTGCGCACTTGTGTTCTTTTGCAGTTGTGTGCGTGGACGCATGTGTGTGCTTGCATGCATGCATTTGTCTGTGTGCAGGAGTGTATTCGTAGAGAATAACCAAATTGCTGAGTATTTTAATTCTCAAGCATCTCTCAGCTTTTATCAAGCTGTGCTGCATCTTACACAAATATTATTTTCCTTCACCTCTTGTCAACACATTAGTTATGAGGGAAATTTTGCCGATTGAAATTGTATAGAAATCCATCCAGTTGGTCTGATTTAACTGGGAAATTATTGTCATACTCGTTATCATTCAGATTCTTAGAAAAACCCTAAATTTATATGTCAGTGGAATTCTCTGACAGTTATTTATTTCAAGTTTAGATAATTCATTTAATGAGAAAAATTAATCCTCGTTGTTGAATGTCTTGATATCACTACACTTATTGCACATAAATACGCTTAGATGCTAGGCGCATTTCTTTGTTACAAGCTCTACTATTTGAAAAAGGGATTATTATTCATTTATTGTTGATTTTTTGTCATTTAAAATACTTAATACTCTGCTGTGTGTAAACGCTCTAACCAGCCGCATATTTGGAACTTAATCGACTTCATATTTATGTTCGTTCTCTATTGAAAATATGTTAACTGCTGTCTACAGTACTTTCTTGAAGTTAGGTTTATATGATTTCCGGTTGACGTTTCTCCCTAGGAATTCATTTTTGGTTAGGTGTGTAGTTTGGATTTGGGATTCAATAGCAGTAAAACTTTTGGAAGAGTTAGACACAAGCGGACTTCATAATGACTTCATGTACGAATTCTGGATGTATTTTCTGAAAACTATATCAGTTTGTATGTAATTTCTGAAGATTGACGTGTTATTGATCATTTAATTGAAAGCTTCTTGCAATGAGAAGTAGATTACATTTCATTAAGCCTTAATTTATAGAAAGACTCCTTATTAAATGCGTAAAGTATTTTCCTTGTAACTCTATATACAAACTGTTGTTTGCATGATACGGCTTTCAGTAAATATATTATATAGTATATCAAAGTCTTTGTCAGTATACTATTATGTGTACTGCTAATGTATCATTCAGAACTTTCTAATAAAGAAAACATGTACAGCAGATAAGTGTGTCATGTTTAATTCGCACGATGTCTCCATTAAAAAAAAGTGGGAAATAATACTTTCTGTCTGGGAAATTATCTTGTTTTGCTTAGACGGAGATTGTTCAGAATAAATTTGTTTCCGGAAAAAAAGAAAAGTTTTTTTTTACCTATGTTGAAGAATCATGATTTTCATATTATCCATTAGTAAACAAATAAATAATTCTCATTACTTACTTAGTTTATATGTTTTATAACAAACAACCATCGAAAGACACACACAGCAGCTTTAACGATCACATACCACAAATTTCTAAATTTCAATTTATATTAATGTTTTATGTGTATATATAAATCTAAATAAGACGCATGTGCATCCTTCGGAATTTTTTTTACGTGTACTTATTATATTGCCCATAAATTATGATTCACAATAAACATACATTTTTTATATGACTTGTGTTATACATTTTAATTTATTTTCTGTGCTTTAAAAATCTCAGATATTTGACCAATCCACATAACTGGCTACATTTTTGCAAACAGAAACACGCCAACAAAAAATTTTCTTTATTCATCTAAACTATATTATTGTTATCCCATCATGATTTCCTCTGTAATAGTCAATCCATCTTACCATTAATTATTGTATCTAAAGAATGCTTGAAACGAAATATTATACTGCGACATGAATGTTGGGCACTCAAACGTAATTGGACGCTGGGTGCCCCACATTTTAGAGACGGAATATTTCTGGCAGCCTATTGCTTCATAGAAGCAGGTGAGAGCGAATGAGGTTTGAAAATAAAAATGTTTATCTGATACAAGTCTTTTTTTTCACTACACTGGCCGAAATTTCAGTGCTGTATCTCCTAGAGTAGTTCGTTAGCGCTTTTTCGTTCAAACAATAAAGTCTAGACTAAACAATCCGACAACCAACGTAGATACTAGTGTCCAGTTAGAGTTATTGTTGCAAATTTCTGAACATGAACGAATGCCTCAGCCCATCGTACATACAGTTGTCAGACTATCGCAGCTTTATGGAAGCCGTGCTATCGGTTGTGTATAAGGGTTAGACCTATATACCAACTGACTGAATGGATTTACATCATCTTCAATATACTGAAAATACATTGCACAGCGCAATATCTGTTTGCAGAAATGCAATAATGAATATAAATATTTATTTCAGATATATCATAACATTATTCCAAATAAAAGAATAAAACACGGAAGAGTGAGGGAGACTGATAATTCCCACGAAATTTGATATTGATAACGCTAAGCGTTACCGATTTGAAGCGACTAACAACGCTTTCATGTTTTCCATGTATATATGCACGTTACTGAAAGAGAAGGACAAGCGACTGTGAAAAGGTGAAAAGCAAAGAGCGCATCTTTCTTGATTCTTGCAAAGATTATAACCATCATTTGTTTTTTTCCTAATTCCCCTATCCTCTCGCTTATCAAACTTAAATCTATGAGCCCGTTCTTTGAAATATTATTGAATACATCTGAGTTAGACGATTAGTAGTTTATGTAATTTGTTTCTTCTCGTGTCATGCTTGGCTAATAAGGGACGGTTTCCCGGCTTCATTGGTGTATAGTTTCCCCGCCTGGACGGGACGCCGGTCACTTTGGGGTGACATGCTAGATACAGGAGGAAAGAGTGAAATAAAATTGTGACGAAGGAGTCAGCAGTAATTCACCATTAACTTCTGCATGAGTTGCATGGAGCTTAGGTCTTTCGCTCATAAACACGCATATCGCCTGGTCTGAGATTCGAACCCACGATCCCTCGACCGCGAGTCCGCTGCTTTAACCAATAGGCCATGTGCCTCCAGTATTTTATATAGCACAGGAATATATATTTGAATATGTATAAATCATAATTTGATTTGAGCAGTAAATAAATATGTTAAAATGTTTATATACAATTTCCTATCATTTTATGAATTTATTGGTATTGCTATTCCTATGATTATAGCAACAGAAGATGTCAGAAAAATTAATAATAGATTATGTAACCGAACCCGAAAGTGATTTGCTTGCAAGTTTGATTGCAGATAGAACGCAAGTAGCTATTTTAAGAAGGAACTGATGACTTAACACTTTGTGCAATCGATTTGGACAGAATATGGTTAATATCAGATATATTTTTATTATTTGATTTAATTGAAGAATGGTTTCATTTTAGATGAATACACCGAGAAGCTGTACAAAAATGTATCCTAAGGTCAGTATGTGGCTTCACATGTTACGTTTGTTTTAGTGTATCGATCGAATCCAACAATAATCTTGTTACTCATTTTTTTTTTCGTATGGCCAATCAGAAAACAATTATTTCAACTTGAGCGTTTAAAGAACGAAAATACAAAGTCTGTAATGATAAAATCGAGCTAAATCTCTATTCTCGTTATGGACTGCAATCCTAGTGATGTTGCTATTCAACATTAAAAATAACTGGAATGATAGAATTGTTCTATATGCAACATTTTATTGCGACGCATACAAATAAAACGGAAAGGAAATATATTCTGAATAGAATTATCAAGAATGGGACCTAATATTATTTCAAAGCATATTTCCTCAAACATATTCAGTAACCAAAATATTCAGAAATATTCTAAGAATATATAGAAATTAATACTAATATATGTAACGTACGCAGTATGGCGACAGAGATGTTCCTATTCAGCAGAGATCAAAGATATATTCTATATGGTATAACTATTGTTTATCGGAGAAATATTGTTTATTTGTGAAATGTTGGGTATTTTTGAAAGTTGTTGAACGAAATGAACTTTCTTTGCTCTATGTGATATTTCAATGAGAAAATCATATTCAAACTAAACATCGATAGTTATTTAATATTAACAAAGAAAAATACGTATTGAAATAAAATACCTGCAAAATGTATGTGAATATGTAACTATGTTCGATATATTCCCGTTTAATGGAAATTATTCTGTTCGTAAAGTTATTAATTTGGATGTTTCTTGGAATTTATTTTTAGTCATATCTATATTTATATATTTATGTATTCAACTGTCAATCTGTATATATTTGTTAGTGTGTGTGTGCGTGTGAGTCAGTCTTTCTCTTTATTTAAACATGTGAATATATATATATATATATATATATATATATATATATATATATATATATATATATATATATATATATATATATATATAT
>NC_142932.1:37219787-37276759 GCF_046866305.1 Octopus bimaculoides
AGATATAGATACATATATAAACACATATTCATTTATCATGGAAATATTGTTACTTAGTTGACCACTTATTGTAACGAGATTCCTCGCTTTGCGAGTCATGCTGATAATTAATAATACCTTACTGTGACTATTTTGTAGAATTTTACGATATTTTCAAAGATTAGCCAGAATCATGTTGCAGGAACATCTTCTCAAGCGTACTTAGCAATTTTTTCCCTCATTATTAGTTGAGAAAACAAACAAGACTTCAGGCTAGAATCTCAATATCAATTCATCTTTTGTAAAGGCGAAAAAAGCAATATAAAAAGTAGTAATTTCTGTGCGAGACTTATTGAGATGTAGGCTGTCAAATAAGTATACTTTGAAATACACGTTTTAACTATGGAAACGGTAAAACGTTTCTTATTCTAAAATTCGTAAAACGTTAAGGTAGGGTACAACACTTGGTGGTTTACAATTGCTATGTAATCGTGTTGCGGTGTGAAACGAAAACGTAAAAAAAAAAAAAAATACGTTCGAAATGCGTTGTATAGAAATGTCAAAACATTATGTAATTCTACCGCGGGCATTCATGAAACTTATAGAAATAGCGCAATTTTAATGCCCTGCAGATGGGAATATCTAACAGCTGGTTCCTTAAATTCGATTTAAGTATTATATTTTAAAACAAATTAACAATAATAATACTAATAATAATATGGATGATAACAATGAAAATAAAAATAAAAACAGTAATAGTGTTGATGATGATGATGATGATGATGATAACCAGGCAGTGGCTGTCAAGGTTTCTGACGTTAACTGATTGGGAGTCTTATCATGTCCATTGGTTTGGCTTGGTGCAAATATGGGGTACAGCAAATAGTCTGTGCAATATCACATATTTGCTTATATATCATACGGTTTCACAATTTTGTATAGAAGTTCTGAACTTATCACTTTTTGATGTGTTGACTATTCTGTATTTTATGTAGTTTGTTCTTAGTGCTTGCTCTTGGAAAACACAGATTAGAGCCGCCGTTTCCGGTTTTTAAATCACTTTTAGTAATCCAAAGCCATAATGTTTCTCTGTCTGACTTATCTTTCCCATCCCTATGAAATTCTCCATGCATTCATTTCTTTATCCTCCTACTTTCAGTTTCATCCATTCTCTAGTGCTTGTACAATGCAATTTTCTATCCTGCACATGGTGGTTAGGTGGTATTTTACATACCATGCCATGTTGTCTTATCTATTAGCGTAGGCAATTTGAAGCAGTACGTCTTATTTTCTTTCATATGTTGATTACATACAATTGATAATTCCGTAGTCTACCGCTTTACCATATTTCCCTTGCAATAAATGTTAAGTTCGTAATTTTTAACAAATGCATGACCTTAATAGATAGACATTATATATATATATATATATATATATATATATATATATATATATATATATATATATATATATATATATATATATGTGTGTGTGTGTGTGTGTGTGTGTGTGCGTGTGTGTGTGTGCGTGTGTGTGTGTGTGTGTGTGTGTGTGTGTGTGTGTGTTGAATGTGTTTAAATAGAAACGATGATGATTGTCAGAATGATTATTTGTTTGTAAAAGAAGATGAGGTAAACTCAGTTTGATATAGACAAAATAGATCCTAAGAATCATAGCAATGCAAAACAATATGAAGGTGAAAATAAAATACAATACTGACAGAAAAGAAAAACAATATTTACGAAAAAATATAAGGATTTACTGAGAGAATAATACGACGATTTATATTACTGCAGGCTTTTTCGTTATCTTTGAATAACAAATAATTTAGAATGACGATGTTTGTGTTTATTTCTGATTTAGTTGGCAGGTGGTATGATTTCTTTGAAATAAGTACATAATAAAAATCATCCTAATAATGGGTGTGCTAGTGTACTAACTCAGTGTTATTACGAGATTTTGGATAATATTCCTCTGGCCATTGATTTTGCTGTGTACAAATATATTTACATATCGAAGAGTCGACGTCCGTTACTAGACTTCAAGTTTTGTAGACATTAGACGACATACATAAATGTTTTGAAGTGCTATTTACTCATAATTTTTTATTTAGATAATGTGTGTATCTGTTATTTCAAATTATAAACAAAAGGCACAGGTCTATTATTTCACAAATGTAGGAAACCAGTAAAGTGGAATATACAAACGTTGTGAAAATAACGTTCGCAACGAGATCCTATTTTGCACTGGTGAAATAATATTCATTAAAATAACAGAGCAACATTTATTTAAATACAATATTCTCCACGCTTACCCTATATTAGATTTAGATAATTATAAAGCCAGATAAAATCCTCATGAATCAGATCAGGGATTAATGTAGATCCTGTCCAAGAAATGCATATTGTGATTTTACCCTTTAACCATTGTTTTCAGTAAGTGAAAACATAACATTTGCAAGATTATGTTATAAGCAATAACAGGACATTAGGATCCATATATGATGTAAGGTGCAATGTAGACGAAATGTTGCAAGTGTGTATACCAGCATCTCTATTATGTATCAGCGTGTCATTCATGTGTGAATATATACATACATATATTTGCGTGTATATGTTTGTGATCGTGTGAATGTGTGCAAGTGCGCTTGTCTGTGCGTGCAATCATATTGTGAAAATGATGAGAACAATATTGTCTGTGTATATATATACATATATATATATATATATATATATATATATATATATATATATATATATATATATATATATATATATATATATATATATATATATATATATATATATATATATATATATATATATATATATATATATATATATATATATATATATATATATATATATATATATATATATATATATATATATATATATATATATATATATATATATATATATATATATATATATATATATATATATATATATATATATATATATATATATATATATATATATATATATTTATATTTCTATACATATGTACCCACATTCATGGGTATATGCACAAAATCACACACATACATATATGCTTGTTTGTACGTAGATATGTTTGTATGTAAGTATGTATTTAGGTGTGTGGGTGTGCGTACATGTGCATATATGACTATATATAAATATATATACAAAGACACACACAAATATATATATATATATATATATATATATATATATATATATATAAAGTATATACACACACAGCTACATACACACACATATACAAACACGACAACGTGCATATACACACAGAAAAGGAACAAATATATATGTGTAAGTATAAACGCACGTAAATATAGCTTTAAGTATTTTGAAACCAATAATCTTATCTTGATTTCGAAATTGTAATCTGAGATATGAATCTGCGTCAAGGCGCCTGCCTTATTACAATAGCGTTTAAACCCCTTGCAGTAGAATGGATACACTTTCAAAAATCACATATATTCTACTTCTTATATTGAAACATAATCCAGTATATTATCAACTTGACAATCACTTCGCTGCGAAACGTGAACATTTCTAGAAATTTATTTTACGTAACCGATAAACACATCCCCTTCAGATAGCTGCACCTAAAACTATCAAACAAGAAATATAATAGTAAGATGCAGTTCTATAAAAACAAGTAAGATGTTAGAAATGATAACCAAATTAATTGGTACGGGCATGCAAGTAGACCAGTATTTACCGATGTTAATAATAATGCAATACAGGGCCGTGAAAATATCCTGCAGAATTCCTCTCTTCAAAACCATATAAAACTATAGCAATATTTTTGACGTATTATTTATGGAGAGAAGAAAAAAAGGCTTCGCCCTTCTCGGTAAAACAAAAACGGAAAAACAATGAAAGAGAGAGAGATGGGTGGGTGAGAGGGGATGGGAGAGAGATAGAAAAAATAACATATTTTCAGAAACACCTCAAGATAGCAACATCGGTAATTTTTTACAGCACTGTGCGAATGGAACCTTAGCCAAGATAACCTCGTTTCATCTTAACTTGTCAAACACTCCTAATGTTATCATGCATTATATCTGCAAATAACCTATATTTTTTTTCTCCTACAATCAAAAACAATAATTCTTTTTCTAATCCTATTCTCCCGGGCACAAAGAAAATTTTAGAATAATTTCCAAAATCATTTTTCTGATACGATGCACTTTATCTTATTTTATTATTTTTAGAGGGGAACAGCTTATGTATTATAACAGATATGACGCATCCGAAACTATAGAATCTCTGTACATGACTGGGCAATTCGAAAATTGATAATCCATATAATTCACATAAGTTTTAGCTTCGTTTTTGTTTGTTGTTTCTGGGCTTATACGACCCTGTGTTGTGGAGTGGGCTGTATAAACTTATGATAATGAATCGATTGAAAAGGATGAATAAGTTGCTAATGGTATTTCTTGCTATTTGTTCTTCTACATATGTGTGTAAGTTTGTCTTTGGGTGTATATTACATGTAGCTGCTCCACTGAATAAATTGCTGTTATTTTCAATAGAAGTTAATATAAGTATAACATATCATTAGGATCAAAAGTTATTGCTGTATATGTACATCTCAAATGGACATGTGTTTTCGTATAAGGCAGTGGTGACCGATTTCACCTAAACACGCTGGCTGTGATAACTCGCTATTCAAGAATCGCATAGAGCCATAAATACATCTAGCGTTCCAACTTGAAGCTACTGGGAAAGATTTCGTGCACGCATCCCTAACAAATATTCTCCCTGAGTGTATATAATAGCGGCCACGTTATTTTCTTATAATTCAGATATACTCTCAGAAATCCAGTTTATGACAAATCTTGCCTAAGCCATGTCATTGTAGATATATATTTTATGTTTTATGTTACGTTTGTCTCAGTCATTTAATAGCGGCTATGCTGGAGCAACGCCTTGCAGAATTTTGAGTCCAATTAATCGATCCCAGCAATTATTTATTAAAATGCTGGTTCTTAGTCTTTAAATTTCACCGAACCATTATTTGCGTGAACATAAACACGGCAACACGCTTTGTCAAGCGGTGGTGGTAAACAAACACTGGCACACAGAAACACGCACACACACACACACACACACACACACACACAAACACGCACACATACATTTAAATACATACATATATATATATACGACGGACTTCTTTGAGTTTCTGCCAACCAAATTCAATTATAAGGCCTTGGTCTGCCAGAGGCTATTGTAACAGACACTTACCCAAGGTACCGCGCGATGGGACTGAATCTGGAAACATGTAGATATTAGGCAAGTTTATTAACGCACATTCACGTCTGTACCTATATATTAATGTGTGTGTGTGTGTGTATGTGTGTGTGTGTCAATAATTCCAGTACTTTGCTATTAAGCAATGGATGTTTCTTTCGTGGTTCAATTGTTATATATTAACTTGGTCCTTGCGTTCATTTGTTTTTCAAGGCGAATATGCTTCGTATAGCTTTTAAACTAATAAGTGTCAGAATAAAACATTTGGCAATTTAATCATAAACATTTAGTTCTAATCAAACATATGCCTATCGCCGAAATGGTTATAGAGTCAACTTTTCATTTATTTGTTGATGCTATTAATTCGTACAACGGAAACTAGAAAGCATTTCTCAAAAAATCGTAAGCATACAATAACTACAATTGATGTTGATATGATTATTTTCAATTCATAGGCTCAGGAGTGGATGTGTGGTAAGTAGCTTGCTTCCCAACCGCATGGGGTTAGGGTTAGTGTCTTCTACTATAACCTCAGGATGACCAGCGCCTTGTGAATGGATTTGGTAGTCGATACATATATATAAATACATATATATATATATATATATATATATATATATATATATATATATGTATATATATATATATATATATATATATATATATATATATATATATATATATGTAAATGTGTGTGTGTGTGTGCATGTTAGTGTGTCTTTGTCTCTCATCCCAACATCGCTTGACAACCGATGATGGTGTGTTTACGTCCCCGTAACATAGCGGTTCAGCAAAAGATATCGATAGAATAAGTACCATGCTCACAATGAATAAGTTCTATGGTTGATTTGCTCGACTAAAGGCGATGTTCCCGCATGGCCGCTGTCAAATGAATGAAACAAATAAAAGAACGAAAGAAAAAATAGAATAACTATAGTAGTCGTTCATATAATTATCTTCAATTCATAAGTTTGTTAAATATTCTGTACTCATTAACATGACTCTATAAGACAGGCACCAAACTACACTGCTTAAAAACAACTCCATTTGTGAATATTACAAACCTAAAGAACACTAAAGATAAAACTGATTAAAATAATATAGCGTGTTATATTGATTTAGAAATCGATACAGCATGTGATATTTTAATCGGATTTCACAGTATTATAAACAGCAGCTTCATTTTTAGCTTTGAATCAGTTTTAATGAGCTGTTAATTTTGTTTATATCTTAGTCATATGCAAGAACAATAATTACGACCTTGTTCAGTGCCTCGTAGATTCCTCAGACGAAATACAGAGCATTTCTTCCAACCACAAACAAATTTTGAATTCTTTTAACACAGTGAACTATGCTACTGGAAAAGAAAAGCTAATCTTTGAGAAGCTTATGCATTACTAACTATAACGAAATGTAGTTCACCTCACAGGTCAAAAATCCGTTGCTGTTTAGAAGCAATTCATTCCGGTGAGTGAATATGAAGTCTCATCCATAGAAAAACAACAATATCCAAGCCATTTCATAATATTAGTGTTACTGCAGCAAAAACTGTCTTTGTAGAAGTGTACTTTTAACGCATGATTAAACCAAGCGTACTGCCTGATTATTTAATTTATGTAAATGGGCTTAATTCACAGCACCATTCTGCTATAGAGAAGATTAATTTTGGATCTCATTTCATCATCCAGCAAATACGATGATAATAATTTCCTATAGAGAGTTGAACTTCATACAATAAGAAGCTGATCACTGTTATTGTGTGTTATATCAGAATACATATATCATACCCTTATATGATGTTTTCTAATCTGCTTTTACTACATAAACTCATTGTGTATCGGTGGAAGTCTCACTTGATTTCGAATGCCACTGTTCAGTAATAGTAGAATGTTTTGTTTACCTAAATGGAGTTCTTCAATTCTTGTGGCATATTAATAACGATTGTACCGATGCAAGACTATTACTTATATTTTAGAAATCGAGCAACTATTTTCATTTCGTTAATATCTTTCAGTTAATTCACCACGCTTTCTTGCATTATATTTTGACTGCGCTATAATTTTCATGCAGGTTATCCCTTCATTAGGCGGAGTAACATCAGTTGTCATTTCAGCCTCTGCAGGTAACCTTGTTCGTAGTGTGGCTTAATCCACGTGAAAACGTATGTTTCTTTTTTAACTTCACAGATAAATAAAATGACTTTCTTTCGTTCTGTTCACCCTTTCGATTATGTTGGCCTCACGTGTTGTATTTATGCTTCAGTTAGGATTTGTTTCATAAGCAGCAACACCTTCTCACTTTGATGTTGACACTAAGGCCGGCCGCTGAAATAGAGACACATCATTACATGGTAGTTGAAATTTGTAAAAATGGCAAAAATACAGTCATCAGCGTATTCTCCTAACTGTCGCTGATTTAAACTGTAACGAGAGAGAAAAGGAAGAGGCGAGCTGGGAGGGTGTGTATGTATGTATGAAACAGATCTGGGGTACAAAGGGCATATCATTCATGAAGTAGCGAATTGCGATGAAATTACTTTCAGAATTTATTTAGATGTATATTAAATATTATCGTAATTCCTCTATTGTAAATAAATAAATAAATAAATGTATTACCATTCATATATCTAAATTGCTAAGCTGGATTGTTTCAGAAAATATTTGAAATAATATCAATTACGGATGTGAAGCTGCTGAATGCTACTAGAAATGAATCCAACTTAAGTTACATTCAAACAACAATTGCATTCCTGTTCTATATTTAAGAGATGAGGAATTATGTCTTGGGAAAATTTCAAAACTGTTGTTGTTATTATTATTATTATTATTCAGATTACTGCTTGGTATCGGACTCGGAATCTTGGGGTTAGTAGCCTGCGCTCTTAACCACTACACCACATGCCCGTGGGCAATTATGGAGTGAATTATATAGCTTATTAATATATTTTGGTGTAGTGGTTAGGAGCGCGGGCTACTAACACCAAGATTCCTAGTTCGACTCCAGTCAGTGACCAGAATAATAATAGTGATAATAACACCAACGAAAAATACCTTAGGAATGAGAACCCAGGTTCTAAATTTCCCCAAGACACCTGATGAAGGCTGGAGGGTATATCAGCCGAAACGTTGCGTTAACAACAATTAAGAAGAGACCAAATATCCGTCAAATGTATATAATGTAAATAATTACATTCCTGTTTCCCTTATAATATGCGTCAAACTAAATATCTCTGCAATAGTAAACTTAACATGTTTGTGACAATTAAAAATCGAAGAAAAAATATCACAAACGAATTGCTCTTCCTTGTTTATCTATCTACCTTCCTTTCTTTGTGTGGTTACTCCTACTCGCCCTACTTAATATCTTATGATGGGTGTTGATATTGCATGGATATCACTTTAATTCTTCTTTATTATTATATGTGAACCTAAATATTCCACAACACTTCGCAAATATTCTCTAACAGCTTCGTTTTTCTAAAATATAAGATCTCAAGACATGCAGAAATTTATTGATCAGCTTTAAGTTGTATGAACGTATATGGCAAAATAAAGGTTCCGTGAGAGAGCGACAAAATATTATTTGCATCAATGTTTCAGTGAACTGAACATAATGGTTCAAGTTTATATTCTAATTTAACTTTTGCATACTTATATTGGATTAGTAAAAGATAACTAAATAAATTAATATTTTGATATTTCCTGAAGTCATAAAATGAAAATAATCAAAACTGACTCAAAATCATTGCATATCTTGATTAAAGCAATATTTGTCTGCAAAAGGAATTTCACAGAGAAATGTGATGTCAGCAGCCTTGAACCAATTTAAAAGACAGCGTATTGCTATTGAGCAAATGTGTAAATTAACAGATGACTTTTCTAGGTTTTTAAATAAATCACGAGTTGTGGGGGAGTAGACGGGGAGTCTGTTTCCTCCTTCTGCAACTGTCTTCTACGCAAATTGTCATTCACATAATCGTATATGACAGACATGTTAGAAGCACATGAGGTTTTCTGATCCAGACCCGGAAGTTGTATAATGGATCATCGTTAGCATAATACACTTTTGGCCATTTAATTAGAAGCACATCCAATATACAAGTTGATGTGTATCAGTGTATGTAAGTGACGTTGAGCGACTATGCATATTTGTATTCATGGGTGTTTGTACAAAATACATATATAAGTGTGTGTGTGCGTGTGCGTACGTCTATATTTATATATATACACATACACTTGACATGTAGGCTCTCAAATTTAACATTACCATCATTTAGTCATTAATTGATTAGATCAGCTGCTCTTCAAATCCAATTCTAAATAGCCAAAGATAGAAAATGAATCCCCCTGTAGACGATGTATGTCTGAATTATGCTATTTCATGTACAATGTGCAAAAAATGAATAGAGAAGAACCAGATGTTCAGTGAAGGAAAGATTTATACTTAGTCGACGAATTATAATTTCTGGTATCAGTTTCGTTATACTTCCCTTTGAAACTATTCAATATCTACTTTGTCGGAAACAATTGATGTTATTATATGTATATCTGAAAGATATAAATACAATACCATGTAAAGTAATTGTGTGAACTCATGTGGATTTATATTCCCTGCTACATCCAGTTTACAGAAAACACACGATCCAAATTCTCGGCACACATCCTAGAAAGTGATTATGTGCGTGTGGTGCAGATAACGGCCACTTAAATTTCATCAATAGTGATCAATACTGTCTTGCTTCACCATTCATAGGTATCGAAACATACAGGCCTTCGCAATTACTGAATTAAATGCATTTCTAACGATAAAAATTGGCAAACACGACAAGAGTAACCAATTTATCACATGCGTATCAATCATTCCCTTGAGTTCCAATGAAAACCATCAATCTTGTAGGTTAATGACTGTTGCGGCATCCCAAATATAAAGCGGTAACATGCTAAATGTACTACATCCGGAAATTATGATAATGTTTCTAACAGTGAATTGATCCATTACCAAAATCATGCACAAAGCCCTCACCCGAGGTGTATGTAGCTATTGTGATGACTCACATATGATATTCAGCTTGATGTGTCACCATATCTGGATTTATATAAAACAAAATTCGTATTCGTATGGTAGCTAGGTTTTGCTATAAACAATTTTCATTTGCATTTTTATTCTAGCGCGGGAGCAAGAATATTTGATCCGGCGTCTTGGTTGCGTATTTATGCAATGTGCCAATGAGAAGTTCACAAACTGTTGTTAAGGATTATTATAGAATGTAAAATTACTTTCTAGATTTTGCGATAGCTATGAAATTGATATATGAAAGATGACAGAATTTAGCATAAGAAAAGTAACTTGCCACTCATGACCTGACAGAGCTTCTGCAAAATTGTATACATGCCACCAAATCATCGAGGGAGTGGAACGATATAGAAAGGCGTAAGCAGTAACAACTTGGTTTGCAGCCTTGCCTTTTGGCAATAAAAGCAATTATTAATCGTGAAGTTACAGAGAACATATACGCCTGGTTTTCGGCATGGCATCCAATAGATGTCATTGAAATTAGGGATTACAATGTTGCAAGCAACTTCGTACGCATATGAATCGTGGTGCTGCGTTTTTTCATCGTAATTGTGCTATTAATCTGATCGACAAATATGTGTCAGGATTATCACAATTGGACGGGCTTACAACATGAAAAGCTTGTTACCACGTCCTACTATGGAACTGGCAAACAATACTTGCGTGGTCCCTCTTTACAGAGGAAATATATAATGTTGGAGATAATGATGTGTCCAAACGGGAAATGAAACGAAAATGATAATATATATTCAGCAGGAAACTCAGATATGTTTGAAACATAAATATGCATTGGATAAACTGATAGGATATGTAGGATAATACCAGAATACAGTGACTCATTTTCAAAGGAAACGAGCAGGGTAACAGCTTATATTCAAGGACAAAAGGCTCGAAAATATCTTAGGGATTTTGCTTTCGCAAGTATGTGATACATCTGAAACCAGCATCCGATCCCTTTTATCCGCAACTGCTATACAACACAAAGAATCCTTAAAATTTTCTCTTTCTAGATATGTAATCTCTTTAAATATGTTGGTGAAATAAAGAAAGAAGAATATATTTTTTAATAGTCTAAATATCAGTGTAAAGAGAATTTCTACTGTAATTCATGATGTAAAGATAATTACCATAAGATACATTCTAGCCTCCACTCTCCATAGATATAAGATATAGTTAAATTTGACAAAATGAAACAAGAAAATGAACACAATTGTCCTAGGAAAGTGGCAACATGAATGAAAAAGCGAATGAAATCTCATAAAATCATACGGATTTAACTAGTTCTTTGAGGCACAGCGGTGTCATTAGACAAAATGTCAATTTCAAATGTGATGCCCTGGAAAAAGTTGCATCATGCATGATGTTATACATTGTTGGTAAACGGTTTCGCTGTAATAGCGAACACATAGCATATCAATTGCAGAAGAAAAGAAAAATGTTCACCACATGTCAGGTTGAGTATTCCAAGCCGTAATTAGTAGTTCAAACACATTATATACCACAATCGTTTATTCATCAAACTATACACCATCCAATTTACAGTCTGTTTTTGCCCTAAACATGTGCAAACCTCAAGATGGAGCCCGTAAAGAAATACTCTGGTTGCATAATGAAAGACGTTATTCCTATACACAGTATTCTGCATGATGCGCACGAAAATGTTTTTAAACCTACTTTTAGATCCTAAATAAAAGGATACTACACCAAGATGCATCCATCTGATATTGCTTCTTCTCTTCTGTTTCAAATCTAGTAGATACAAACTAACACCTCTCTCCATACAACTCTCTCCAAACCATCTCATAAAATCTATGTAATTTTGCTTAATATTTAGTCTCCAGCTACAGTTCCAACGAAACTCCAACAACGCCAATATGACCCTTCCGAGGATAAATGCCAAAATCATGGACACTGATCGCTTCTGGATATGATCATGCGACTATATATTGCTGCAAATCATATGAAATGTTAATTCACTTGTTCATGAGCTAAGATTATTTGATTTATTGTTATAGATAGATAATGGTTTTTAAATGCGTACACATTGGCATAAATAAATATTCAACATCATTTACAACAGGTGTGCAGTTTCATGTATAAGTTATGGTAATCATGTTAATATATCGTAATGTTATTATGAAATAATCTGCATAATGAGAAGAAGAAATTCTTAATTTAAATGTGAACTAAACGAGCGTGTTGTAATCATCCAAACAATGCATGTGAATAAATTATTTTAATAAGACACAATATAATATGACAATAAGTGTTCTTTATGGATTCAATGCAGATGCTCATTATTTAGATGACAGGTTAATCTCAGCGGAATAAATTTGCGTTGATATCTCGTAATATAGAGAGATAAGAATATTTTCTTTTTTTGTTTGTATGACAAAATGTATGGAGTGGAATTATTTAAAAATCTATATAATTTTGCATTTGTACATTCCGTTATTATACGTTTCTACGACTTCTTTGTGTTTCAATCGCTCTCTGTTAATATTTCAGTCTCTTTTTCTCAAAGAACGCACACAAAAATACAAAAACACAATCATATGCAGTGACAGACAGATAGATATATATCAATACACGTAAAATAAAAACATCCATTTATATAAATATGAATATAGGAATATATATATATATATATATATATATATATATATATATATATAAGTGTCTGTGTGTGTGTGTGTGTGTGTGTGTGTGTGTGTGTGTGTGTGTGTGCGCGTGTGTGTGTGTATCATTATTGAGCCATATTTCGAAATTTCCTTCCAGTTGTGAAAGAGCCTGTTTCTAGTCTAGATCGGAATCGCCTTCATTAGAATTTCAACCAAATCAATAGCGTATTCCTGTATAGGTACTATATGTGCAGATGTCTACGTTTTGTTTCATGTATGTATTCTCAAGCATATAGCTGTATATCTAGACATGCTCATATGTACTCTAATGATAAATTCTCTGGAAAGTTTTACAGATTTTTACAGTTTCAGTGATGTATTGAATTTGTAGTCCTCGAATCAGCTTTCTCCTTTCTGGTTTTCAGAAGACTAAATTCGGAAGATTGGTACTTACGCACTATGCTACTTGTCCAATGACCCAATAATTACTGGTATAAACCTGAACTTGTAATCTGGCGATTGTAACTGTATATTTCTCAATATTTCAGCGAGCATTTTTCTTTCCTTTTCCGCTAATATTTACGTCTACATCCACTGTGCTACAGTTTTCCTTAACTGCACACAGATTCTCTTCTCTCTCGCAAACCATTATGTCAGGTCTATTATGTTTACATTATGTTTACATTATGTTTCAGGTTGTCACTAGTACTTTCCACCAGTACTGCTTCTTATAATGACTGGCTATGGCTTCTACCATACTGTGAGTTCTTATTTCTTTTCCCTCAGGTTTATCCCTCCGACAGATCTCATTGTACGGTGCCTTAGATACTACTTCACGTCTTATCAGTTGTGAATACCCTGATTATATTTTGGGAGAAATGTTCATGTATATATGCATATATATGCATGTATGAATGTTTGCATGTATGCATGCATGTATGTATGTATGTATGTATGTATGAATGTATGCATGTATGTATGTATGCATACATGTATGAGTATGTATGCATGTAAGTAAGCATGCACACCATGTATATACGTATGTATGAATGTCTAAAAGCATAACTTTAAGTCTCCGTGCTCAGTACCACATCGTGGCATTTTTCAGCAAATATATTCTACTGTAGTTTCAGCCAATCAAGGATTTGGTAGAAGGAAAATTAAAAAGATCCTTGTGTATATATATATTTGTGCGTGTGTGTATATGTGTATAGATGTGTGCGTCTGCCATCGCTGTTGAACCTACATTGTTAGTGTTTATATCCGCATATCTTAGCGGTTCGGCACAAACCATCAGAAAAATGACCATGCACTCGACTAAATTTTGGGGGCACGATGCCCCAGCCTGGATGCTGTGTAATGGCTAAACCAATTTAGAGGGTAAAAGAATATATATATATATATATATATATATATATATATATATATATATATATATATATATATATATATATATATAGAGAGAGAGAGAGAGAGAGAGAGAGAGAGAGAGGGTAGAGAGAGATTCAGGTGAATATGGTACTTAGGTTTATGCACCAGAATTAAGTATGGTATTATCCATACAGTTTCAAATTAAGGTGATTAAAGTCAAAATAAGCAACAAGGATATTCAAACAAGGATATCCTTGTTGGTTATTTTGAATATGTAAATATATATATATATATATATATATATATATATATATATATACGATAAAGTGTAGTATATTGCCACTTATATATATATATATATATATATATATATATATATATATATATATAACAACATGTGAATAGTTAGCGAAGATGTTTTTCCTCCGTCTGCCTCTTCTATTAGACTCTCGTCTGTTTCTGAATAACACAGATGCTCTTTCCTTCGTTGAACGTCTGCTAATACTTTACATATAGCATGTCCTCACGTTGTTGATTTTGTGTTTGTTCTGCACTTTTCTTGGTGGGTGGGGGGATTTACTATATATATAAGAAAATATATGCATATACATTATTTTATTCATTTATTCTTTTAGTTGTTTCAGATATTTGACTGCGGCCATGCTCGGGTACTGCCTCTAGTCGAACAAATCGACACCAAGGACTTGTTATTTGTGAGCCTAGTACTTATTCTATCAGTGTCTTTTTCCGAATCACTAAGTTGTCCAGTGATGGTGGGTGGACAAAAACAGAAACACACAGACACACACACACACATGCACACGCACATATATATATACGACGGGCTTCCTTTATTTTCCCTCTACCAAATCCACTGACAAGTCTTTGGTTAGCCCGAGGCTATAAGAGAAAACAGTCGCCCAAAGTGGCACGCAGTGGGACTGAACCCGGAATCATGTACCATGTAGTCGGGAAGAAATCTTCTTACAGAACAGCCATACCTGCGCCAATATATGCTTTACACGCAAACAAATATACTCACATATACTTTACACACACACACACACGCACACACACACACACACATATGTACGCACTTATATGCACATATAGGTGATTGTGCGCGCGTGTGCCTGGATATGCATACGTCTTTTTGTTATTAATTTCTAAATGTATTACATCATTTTACATAACTATAAGCATTTTTAAAATACATATATATTTGATATATGTACATATATATTATATCCAAACTATGGTATTAATAGCAAAAATATAAAACAATATTTAATTAAAGTATATATTTCAATATAACAGCTTTAAATATACCTTAGTAAAATTCAGTTAGCTTTGAATATTTTTGAGCTTAGGTACGATACATGTATTTTAGAATGTTTTTGAATTCCTCGCTTAAAATGCTATACTTATTTGTTCAGTTGTTCAAATATTTTCTCATACATTTGTATCCAAGTTAATTATCAGGCATCAACATTTTACGTTAATATTTCCCTATAAAGACATATTTAAAAATTGCAATATTGCAAACTACAAAAGTTACACTTTAAAATAACACTACTGTCAATACATCATTAGATGGATATAATATTTTATTTTGATATTTATAAAAATCTCTTCTAACAGCTATGTGTCACATTAAAACATTATATTTTACTCATATATTTGAAGTTCAGAAAACAAAAAAAAAAACTTGCACTCAAATATATCTTAAATTGTGATGTTAATAAACATTGTATATGTTCTATGTTTTACATAATATATTCTGAAAATCCATTATGCAAATTTTCACTATAATTTAATATTTTAAAACTTTTCAGAGTAATATATTGGGAGAAAATCATTTTATTTTTCTACATAAAATCCATCTATATGAAATACGGATTAATCAATTATTCTTTGGGAAAATATTATAATAGTAACATAATGTATGCTTCCAATTCTTGATTTCTTGGTCGATTGAGCGTTACTACCATCCACATAGGAATAGACCCACGGCAAGGTGCACAGGCTTACAGACACCCAGAGCAAGACACACAGTAACACACTGATTGGTCTTAAACTTTAGTTTAATGTACGACAACAAGCTTGTGAGAATCGAAGATGACGAAGTTAGTCGTTCAAATATTTGTGTATCTGCAGCCAACACTAAAGAAAGAAGGTAGCGAGAACTGAGTATATAAAGAACAGAATATCGAAAAGTCAGCGAGCATTCAACATTCTGAGAAAGGTATGAAGAAGCAAAATCAAGTTGTTTAAGACATTGGTACAGTTAGTATTTGATTAAGAGTGTGTAGACTGGAAAGTGACAAAAATGAAGAAGGCTCACTGGACAGCGACAATTTTTACATTTTAACGGAGAATACTCGACATCATGTGGCTGCAAAGAGTCCAAAATGACACAAGTAAGTTGACAACAAATATTAACAAGATCAGTAACGAAATAAGACACAGACGGTGGAACTGGATCCGACATGTTGTGAAACCAAATTTAGCTAGCCATTCTATGATAGCACTAAAGTGGAAGCTTGAGTGTTTGGGTGGGGGGTGGGGGTGGAGAAACGGAGCACGCTAAACCAACATCGTGAAGGGACATTAACGAATACAGAAGACAAGAAGATCGAAGAAGCTGAAATGAGACTAGGAATGTGGGAGAAAGCAGACATGGTTGCAAAGATTGTGTTGCGACCTTATATATCACTTAGTACCTAACTAATTAATATAATGGAAGTCGTTACTTTCCAATTCTTGCAAAGCTATCTTTTTGAAAGATTATAATCTAGCACTATTACCTAGGTTTAGTGCATCTTCAATAATTATTAAATTCATATTCTTTTAATAATTATATTTTCCATTGTCATACTTTATAGTGTCGTAGTAATCTATAGCATTGTTAAAATACATAATAATACATATTTTGAATTGCACACATAACTTATCTCAATCATGATGCTCAATGACAAAAAATGTGTTATTATTGATTCTCAAGATTGAAATAAGGTATTAAGTTTTCGAAAAAATACTCGAAATATTTTCAAAGTTTTATTCTGATATTCAAGGGATGTATGAAAGTATTTAATAGTTTGCTGATGTAAGAAATGTTGACAATCACGAAATGTTCAAGTTAAAGATTGTTTTATTATTTATATAAAGTCAGGCAACATCGTAGCATTTCCAACTTGCTAATAGATCATTTAAACAAATTTCCTATTCAGTGTAATACATCTGGAAGCATGGATTTTCAATTTTGAATCCTAGATATACTGCCGTTACGATCTGGGTGTCTGTTATATGTTTGTTGGCTATATTAAATATATAACAATACCCTGCTATAGTCACAGCATTGCATCATCTAAATTGCAAAGACACATATGCCGGTGTAAATTCTCATGAAACAAAATCATTTTAGATATTCATATGAGTTAAAATTACCAACTGTTTGAACAACCAATCAAAGAGATGAATAATGCTTTACCAAGTGACTTATTAATTTTCCCAATTAATATTTTGAATAATCATGGTTCATCCGCTGCTGCTGCATTTGAAATGCCGTTCTGCAATGTAATACAGCACGAATATTATTCTATCTGCATAATATAGCAGGCATTCCATACCATGATTATATAGTTAACATTTTTTTCTCTTAAGCTTCTTCAAATGGTAACTTTTTATTATCCGCTCCACGCGAATTTCTGTTCTTATTTATTAGGCGTTGTATGATTCATTGTGCAGAGGAATAAATTAAAGAACCCTCATTAATTTGAACGAAGGATGACTCGATCAGTCAATTATCATTTGAGAAGTCAATCTACAGCAACGGAATTAAACTACACTAGGGATGCTGTTTGTTGGTCATAATCAATCTCTGCCAGTACATTTGATATTTCGTTCTGAAATAATATCAAATTTAATCCGTAGGATGTATAATTGAGTGTATGTGTTTTGTTTTGTGTTTGTAGAGTTTTACGTATTGTTTTGCAAAATAATGTTTGGCTCACGCAATGTTAAAGAAGTGTTTTGTTTGGTTTCATTTTCAGATCCTCAGTAACTTTGTTTTCGTTTGATATTAATTGCAAGAATAAAGACCATTCCGTTTTACAGAAATGCACATAAACACAATGCTATTACGTTTAGTTTATTGCGTGGTTTTTCTAGTTATTTGATGAAAGGAAAATTCTCTCAAAGGTTGAGTACGGATAGCATGATCATAGTAGCAATTATTTTAGTTTTTGGAAGATCAAAAATAAAATAGCGCGACAAATTCCTCTTTGAATCATGCAACAACAAATAAAGGAAGTATAAAACAAAGAGAAATCAGAAAATAAGAAAACAGTAATAGAATGAATACAATCGAGAAATAATACACAGGAATAAATTAAAACTCCTTAAATGTCGACTAAGAATCCTTTTTTATTGAAAGTTCTTTGGGAATTAAGCGTTCTAATTGCAGTATTTTCTTTAATGAAAAACAAAAGAGGAAATAAATATAAGATTATGGAAAATGTTGAGAAACAACGTAACATTCGTTTGAATTTAAATACAACTGAATTATACCGAAATGGAAGAACAATATTATCTCTATGATATAAGAAGACTCTTCTTTTAATGTTGTGTTCGAGTGTAAAATTGCATCTGCAAATAATTGAACTTTGTCATTCCTTGTTACATAATTACATGCATCAATTTTCTTCTAACTGGTGACTATATAAGACATTTCAGAATATTCAGATGTACGCTATTAAACGCTACATTGTCGTGTTGAACGGATTATTGCAATGTTGTATAATATAAAAAGATGAGCAATCTTCATCATGTAAACTATCTACAAATGTAGTGAAGTTACGTATACACTATTTACAAAAATTTCACGATTTCATAGATTTCGTTGACAACATTTTAAAGGATATTATTATATTTGTTTTCACGATATAATATTTTTCTTTTTTTTTTCTATATTACTGTGATTCAGACGTACGATATGTGTGTGAATTTTATTAAGGTAATACTGAGAAAATGTCGAGTCATGATGCGGAAACGCTGCAACGATGTTATATTCGTAGAAGGTAATAAACGTAAATAATCCTATAAAACACATTATTGAATAGAATCGCAAACTTGTTTGGAAATGAATGTAACTCTGATTGGTAAGAAAATGCAATTAAAGTAGCATGATATATATATATATATATATATATATATATATATATATATATATATATATATATATATATATATATATATATATATATATATATATATATATATATATATATATATATATATATATATATATATATATATATATATATATATATATATATATATATATATATATATAAATATATATATATATATATATATATATATATATATTTATATATATAAATATATAAATATATATATATATATATATATATATATATATTTATATATATATATTTATATATATATATATTTATATATATATATATATATATATATATAAATATATATATATATATATATATATATATATATATATATATATGTATATATATATATATGTATATATATATATATATATATATATATATATATATATATATATATATATATATATATATATATATATATATATATATATATATATATATATATATATATATATATATATATATACACATACATATATACATATATAAACACAAAGATATATATATATATATATAAATATATATATATATATATATATATATATATATATATATATATATATATATATATATATATATATATATATATATATATATATATATATATATATATATATATATATATATATATATATATATATATATATATATATATATATATATATATATATATATATAATAAAGTAAAGTTGTGGGATACCGTACCAGAGGAAATATATATGAAAGAAGGTTTGAAAATGCAATTTTAAAGATATTTATTCACTTAACCGGTTTCACTTTTTTAGAAAAAGATTCTCAAAAGTAAAATATAAAGCTTTGTAGTATTAGGTCTTTGAGAATAGTAGAAAATGTTAAAAAACAGTTTCAGTATTAAAATACATATATACATTCTTTGATGATAATAAGAGGAATATATTTAAAGTATAAAGCTTTGTATGAGCTTTGTAGTGTTACATACTGATTATCACAAACGTATTGAAATACATATATACATTCTCTGATAATAAGACGAAAATGCTAAAAACAGTGTAAGTATGAAAATACATGTATGGAAAAATACATGTACATAATCTTTGATAATAATTGAAGATGTTAGAAACAGTTTAAGTATCAAAATACATATATACATTCTTTGATAATAATAATAAGAAGAAGAAAATGTTTGAAATAGTTTACAACATTGTTATAACAAAAATGATTTGGTAAAATATGTATATATATACCCAGGAAATATATTTAAGAGTTCGCAAAAAGTTGAGGAGGAACTGACCTAGCTTTTTCTCTTGTGTGTATTCAGGGAATGTTTGCTGTCTTAAGAGACAATATGACTGGATAGCTGGGGTGGGAGGAAGGAAGAGTTAAAAGGGAGTTTTTGAATTTTGGTTGGTCTGTGAGCTAGTCTGTCATGGTTCAATGGTTTTTGGAACTGGTTTTGTGCACATCTCTATGTGTGTGTGTATATGTGTGTTAGTGTCGGTGTGTGTGTGCCGTTTTTATTGGTCCCAGAGTTTATTGTGGAATGTGTATATGAGTATGTGTGTGTTTGATCTATGGTAGGATGGTGTGTATATATGTGTGCACGTTTGTGTGAGTGTGTATGTGTGTGATTGGTATTTGTTAGGGTGTTGTGTGTGTGAGGGTGTGTACGTATGTGTGCTTATGTGTGTGTACGTATGTGAGCATCTGTGTGTGTGCATGGGAGTGTTTTGTGTGAGTGTGGGAGTGTGTGTGTGTCTCTCTGTCTGAGTGGGTGTGTTGTTTTAAATATCCTTGTGGTGTGTGTGTGTGTAAGCAACCGTATGTGTGTGATGGTTCATATGTATGTGTATGTCTGTATGTGTGCGTGTGTGGCATGTGTATATGAGTATGTGTGTGTTTTATCTATGGTAGGATGGTGTGTGTATGTGTGTGTGCATGTTTGTGTGAGTGTATATGTGTGTGATTAATATTTGTTAGGGTGTTGTATGTGCGCATGTGTGTGTATGTGTTTGTTCGTGTGTGTGCGTGAGTGCGTTTGTGAACGCGTGTGTATGTGTGTTTGTGTGTTTTTTGTGTCGGTGGGGATGTTAGGTGTGTGTACGTGAGAGTGTGCGTATATCTATCTTTCTGAGTATGTATGTGTTGTTTTAATCGTCCTTGTGGTGTGTGTGTGTGAGAGCAACCGTATGTATGTGTAAGGGTGTGTACATATGTGTGCGTCTGTGTGTGCATGTATGTGTGCATGTATGTGTGCATCTGTGTGTGTGCTTTGGAGAGTTTTGTGTGAGTGTGGGAGTGTGTGTGTGCGTGAGTGTGTGTGTGTCTCTGTCTGTGTGAGTGTGTTGTTTTAAATACCCGTGTGGTGTGTGTGTGTGTAAGCAACCGTATGTGTGTGTGATGGTTCATATGTATGTGTATGTATGTATGTGTGCGTATGTCTATTTGTGTTGTGTGTTGGTGGGGATGTTATGTGTGCGTACGTTAGTTTGTGTGTGTACGTTAGTTTGTGTGTGTCTCTAAGTATGTTTGTGTTTGAATTGTCCTTGTGGTGCGTGTGTGTGTGAGGGAGCAACTGTATGTGTGTGCATGAGGGTGCATGTGTGTGTGAGCATGTATGTGTGTGTTGTATTTATCAGGTGTGCTTGTACGTTGGGTTTATCCAGGTGATGTGTATGTGTGTGCATGTGTGTTCCGTGTATGTTGGTACTGGGTATGCGTTTGTATGTGTGTGTATGTGTATATATGTGTATGGTTTATGTAGTTTCCTGGTGTATATGTGTACATGTGTGTGTGTGCGCTGTAATTGTGAGTGATTAGTTTTGTTTGTATTGTTAGTGCAGTATGTGTGTATACGTGTGGGTGTGTTTGTGTGAGTGCGTCTATGTGGCTTGTATTTGTCGGGGAGGTGTGTCATTGTGTGTGCATGCTTCTGTGCATGTGTGCTTGTGAGTGTTTGTTGTGATTGTTGGGATTGTATTGTGGGTGTCTTTCTTTTGAGTGTGTGTGTGACATTTTTACTGAGGAACGGGCGTATGGTGTTTGTATGTGTGTGTATATATGTATGCAAATATGCGTGTGCGAATATGATTTGTTGTTGCCGGAGTGGTGTGTAGGTGTGTGCATGTACCTGTTTACGTATGTGTGTATAGGTGTTGGTTGTGGTTGCTACAATTGTATTGTAAGGTTATATATGCATGTGTTTTTTCTTGAAATGTATGTGGGTTTGTACTCTAGTGTGGAGATATTGTGATTGTATGTGTGTATATAGGTGTGTAAGTGTGTTCGTGTCGGAGGTTTGCATTATATTTGTGTGTGTGTGATTTTGCGTATCTGTGTGCCTTTGTTTTGGGTGTTCACCTGGGGAGGAGGCTTATGTTAGAGTATGTTGAGCTGTGGTCTGTATTTTTGAATAAGATTATTTTCCCTATTTATTCGTGTTTGGTCAGTGGTGTTGTCTGAGCATTGGTATAATGGGAAAACTAGGAATTTGGGGGACTTGTTTTGTGCACAGAGATCTAAGTGCCCACTGAGTGGTATCTGTCTTGTGGTGGGATCCCTCAATTGTTGGCGGTGGACTGTCATCCTTTCTCTGGGAGTGGTCTCGTTTTGCCTATGTACTCTTTGTGGCACCCTTCACACCTTATGGCATAAAGTAAATTTTTGGATGCGCAGGTGAAGTTATTTTTTATGATAAAAATGTGTCCCGACTGAAATCTGTATGCTGTTCCTTCCATGAGGTGGATGCAAGTCCTGCAGTTGGAACGACCACATTTTTTGACGATAGGTGGTGGGCTTGTGTTGCGCAATTTTGCATTCGTGAGTAGGTTTTTTAGGGATTTGGGTTGTCTTTTCATTTTTATTATTTTATGGGTTGCGAGTACTCTTTTTAGACGTGGGTCTTGATTCAGTAGTGGGATGTTTTTGTATATTATTGTGTAAGCTTCTGTATTTCTAGGATTGTGTGTTGAGAGATATGGGAGACTATTTATCGTGCCGTGTATGTGTTTCGGTTTTCGCAGGTCATGGTTAGCAATTCTCTTGGCCCGTTCTATTCCATTGTCAACTAATGAAGCTGGGTAATATCTTTCGAGAAGAATTTCCTTTAGTTCTTCGAGTCTTTTATTTCGAGTTCTATAATTAGAGACAATTGTGCAAATTCTTCTCGCAAGTTTGAAGGGAATGTTTGTCTTTGTATGTTTTGGGTGATTGGAGGTGAACAGAAGGTATTGCTTGGAATCAGTCGGTTTGTAATGAATATCAGTCTCAATACTGGTACCTATTTTTATAATGAGAATCTAAATAAAAAGAAGTTGGTCTTGACTGTATTCCATTGTAAATTGGATATGATTGTTGACACTGTTGATTAGGGCTTTGAAGTCAAAGAGTTGGTCGAGTGTGTGAGACCATATGATGAGGCAATCATCCAAGTAACGTTTCCAATTCTTCAACAGGTATTGGTGGAAAGGCCATATCTAGTTTTGGATTTGTCGTAGATCTGCAATTCTAAGTAGGCCATCGCCAGGTTTGCATATGTAGGGGCAACTTTAGTCCCCATTGCAGTCCCTGATACCTGTCTGTAGGTGTTATCATTAAAATTAAAAAAATTGTTTTGAAGGATAAACTTAAGGCCCTCGATGATGAATTCATTTTTTATTCTTTCTGGGATCTCAATGGGGTATTTTTCTAGTCAGAATTTAATGGCTTCCAGTCCATATTGTTGTGGGATCGTACTGTAAAGATTTATTACATCAAAGGAAACAATGAAAATGTCTTTATCGGTATGTTTGGGTAGATGATTTAGTAGGTCCAGGTCATCTCTAACAATACTTGGTATGTGGTGAAGTATTGGTTTCAAGAGGATATCGATAAATTTGCTTAATCTGTGTGTTTCACAGTTTGGGCCAGCCACAATTGGTCTTAGTTTGAGATCAGTGTGATGTGGTACAGTGATGCAGGTTGAAGTGGACTTTTAGCAAGATTCACAAATAGTTTTGCTCTTGTGGATTTTTGGAAGTCCATAGAGGTTGCTGGTTTTGCAATTAAAGTTTCCTATGTAGTCGCATTTCTCTGTTAAGTTGCTTCGATGTTGGCAAATGAGTGTGTTTAATTTGGTCTGTTCTGTATCCATAAAGACGACAGTGCTACCCTTATCTGCTTCTTTGATTGTGGTGTCATGATTGTTTCGTAACACATGGATGATTTTCCATTCGTTTATACTGGTGTTGGGTTTGGGTTTAGGTTGTGGAAGTTCATTATATGGAAAGTTCGAAATGTACTCACAAAATTTGTCCAATATTTTGTTTCTACCTTTTATGGGATTATAATTGCTCTTGTTACGAACCATTGATTCGTCGTTATTGATTTCTTTGTCAAAATATTCCTCTGTGAGGCGTAATTTTCTACAAAAGTGGGAGACATTATCCTGTATTTCACTTAAGTTGCGGTATTGTGGAATTGGAGTGAATTTTAGTCCTTTTGAAAGGATTTTAATTGGTTCGTTCCTGCAGGACTTGCATTCACCTCATGGAAGGAACAACATACAGATTCCAGTCGGGACACACTTTTGTCATAAAAAATAACTTCACCTGCGCATCAAAAAATTTACTTTATGCCATAAGGTGTGAAGGGTGCCACAAAGATTACATAGGGCAATCGAGCCTTACTCTCAGAGAAAGGATGGCGGTTCACCGCCAACAATTGAGGGATCCCACCACAAGACAGATACCACTCAGTGGGCACTTTTATCTATGTTCCCAAAACAAGTCCCCCAAGTTCCTAGTTTTCCCATTATACCAATGCTCAGACAAGACCACTGACCAAACACGAACAAATAGGGAAAATAATCTTATTCAAAAATACAGATCACAGCTCAGCATACTCTAACATAAGCCCCCTCCCCAGGTGCACACCCAAAACAAAGACACATAGATACGCAAAATCACACACACACAAATAGAATGCAAATCTCCGACACCAACACACTTACACGCATATATACACACACACAATCACAATATCTCCACACTAGAGCACAAACCCACATACATTTCAAGAAAAAAACACATGCATATATAACCTTACAATACAATTGTAGCAACCACAACCAACACCCATAAACACATACGTAAACAGGTACATGCACACACCTACACACCACTCCAGCAACCACAAATCATATTCACACACGCATATTTGCATACATATGTACACACACATGCAAACATGATACGCCCGTTCCCCAGTAAAAATGTCACACACACACTCAAAAGAAAAACACACACAATACAATCCCAACAATCACAACAAACACTCACAAGCACACATGCACAGAAGCATGCACACACAATGACACACCTCCCCGACAAATACAAGCCACATAGACGCACTCACACAAACACACCCACCCGTATACACACATACTGCACTAACAATACAAACAAAACTAATCACTCACAATTACAGAGCACACACACATATACACATATACACCATGAAACTACATAAACCATACACACATACACATACACAAACATACAAACGCATACCCAGTACCAACATACACGGAACACACATGCACACACATACACATCACCTGGATAAACCCAACGTAAAAGGACACCTGATAAATACAACACACACATACATGCTCACACACTCATGCACCCTCATGCACACACATACAGTTGCTCCCTCATACACACACGCACCACAAGGACAATTCAAACACAAACATACTTAGAGACACACACAAACTAACGTACACACACAAACTAACGTACACACACATAACATCCCCACCAACACACAACACAAATAGACATACGCACACATACATACATACACATACATATGAACCATCACACACACATACGGTTGCTTACACACACACACACCACAAGGGTATTTAAAACAACACACTCACACAGACAGAGACACACACACACACTCACGTATACACACACTCCCACACTCACACAACACACTCCCAAGCACACACACAGATGCACACATACATACACACACAGACGCATACATATGTACACATCCTTACACATATAAACGGTTGCTCTCTCACACACACACACCACAAGGACGATTAAAACAACACATACATACTCAGAAAGATAGATATACGCACAGTCTCACGTACACACACCTAACATCCCCACCGACACAAAAAACACACAAACACACATACACACGCATTCACAAACGCACTCACGCACACACACGAACAAACACATACACACACATGCGCACATACAGCACCCTAACAAATATTAATCACACACATATACACTCACACAAACATGCACACACACACACATACACACACCATCCTACCATAGATAAAACACACACATACTCATATACACATGCCACACACGCACACATGCAGACATACACATACATATGAACCATCACACACATACGGTTGCTTACACACACACACACCACAAAGATATTTTAAACAACACACCCACTCAGACAGAGAGACACATACACACTCCCACACTCACAAAAAAACACTCCCACGCACACACACAGATGCCCACATACATGCACACACATAAGCACACATACGTACACACCCTCACACATACATACGGTTCCTCTCTCACACACACACCACAACGACGATTAAAACAACACATACACACTCAGACAAAGAAATATACGCACACTCTCACGTACACACACCTAACATCCCCACCGACACAAAAAACACACAAACACACATACACACGCACTCACGAACGCACACACGCACACACACGAACAAACACATACACACACATGCGCACACGCAACACCCTAACAAATACCAATCACACACATACACCCTCACACAAACGTGCACACATATGCACATACCATCCTACCATAGATAAAACACACACATACTCATATACACATTCCACAATAAACTCTGGGACCAATAAAAACGGCAAACACACACACACACACACGGACGCAAACACACATATATACACACACACACACACACATAGAGATGTGCACAAAACCAGTTCCAAAAACCAGTGAACCATGATAGACTAGCTCACAGACCAACCAAAATTCAAAAAAATCCCTTTTTACTCCTCCTTCCTCCCACCCCAGCTATCCAGTCGTATTGTCTCTTAAGACAGCAAACATTCTCGCAATACACACAAGAAAAAAAAGCTAGGTCAGTTCCTCCTCAACTTTTTGCGAACTCTTAAATATATTTCCTGGGTATATATATACATATTTTACCAAATCATTTTTGTTATAACAATGTTGTAAACTGTTTCAAACATATTCTACTTCTTCTTATTATTATCAAAGAACGTATATATGTATTTTGATACTTAAACTGTTTCTAACATCTATTATTATCAAAGATTATGTATATGTATTTTTCCATACATGAATTTTCATATTTACACTGTTTTTAACATTTTCGTCTTATTATCAGAGAATGTATATATGTATTTCAATACGTTTGTGATAATCAGTATGTAACACTACAAAGCTCATACAAAGCGTTATACTTTAAATATATTCGTCTTATTATCATCAAAGAATGTATATATGTATTTTAATACTCAAACTGTTTTTTAACATTTTCTACTATTCTCAAAGATCTAATAATACAATGGCTTTATATTTTACTTTTGAGAATCTTTTTCTAAAAAGATGAAACCGGTTAAGTGAATAAATATCTTTAAAATTGCATTTTCACACCTTCTATCATATATATATATATATATATATGTATATATATATATATATATATATATATAGGTATGTGTTAATGTGTGTGTGTATGTGTGTGTATGTGTGTGTGTTTGTGTGTGTGTAAATGTATGTGTGTGTGTGTGTATGTTTCACAATTATATATATATTCTTTCTTCTACTTGTTTCAGTCATTTGACTAATTGACTGCGGCCAGACTGGAGCATCAGCTTTAGTCGAGCAGATCGACCCCGAAACTTATTCTCTGTAAGCCTAGTACTTATTCTATCGGTCTCTTTTCCAGACCTGCTAAGTTACGGAGACGTAAACACACCAATATCTGTTGTATGGCAAGGATTTGGGAACAAACACAGACACACTAACACGTGCACACACACACACACACACACACACGCACACACACACACAGACACACACACACCCACACACACACATATATATATATATATATATATATATATATATTTATATACACACACAACTCGCTTTATCAGTTTCGGTCTACCAAATCCACTCACAAGGCTTTAGTCGTTCCGAAGCCATAGCAGAAATAACAGACTTGCTCAAGGTCTTACTTTCTGCAAAATCCTAATTAAGATATACAAATGCTCATCTTTTGAATTCTGCTCCTCTTCTTTTCACGTGTGTGTGTGTGTTTTTGATGTGCGTGTGTGTTTGTTTGTTTGTGTGTGTGTGAGTGAGAGATATCTTTTTATTATAGCCACACAGGGCTAAATACAGAAAATGGACAAATTACAAAGTAGAGCTTTTGTGGGGGGATGATTTGGATCAAAAGGGATCGCGGGAAGAAAAAAAAAACACGTGGGGGGGGGCGATCAATATGGATCGTGTATCACAGTCGATGGAAAAAAACGGGGAACAGATTAGGTTTATCCGTGGAGAGAAAAGCCTACAGAAAAGACCACGGTCACCTCAGGCTTTTTTTTTAAAGGTACATGAAAGTAAGTACCTTCTCTCTTTTTGTCTCTTTTTGTTACAAGTCTATGCTTAAAATGGTGTCGTCTTTCATTCTTACCATTCTTGCCTCATTTACCCATTTTTTATTGAAACTTTCATTCGACAACACCTTCCTCTCTATCCTCATCCTCCTTTTCAAGTGGTACTTGAAAAAGTTGACGAGGGATTGACCAGAGAGGAAAGTGTTTGTTTGTAGACCTTTCAAACGCGTCCACCACACGCATTCTTTTGCCATAGCTATCAGTGTTACAAAAACCGTTTTTCCTTCCCGTTTAAAGGAAGGTGGCGGAACAATATTCACGATAGACTCGGCTGATAAGTGGGCTCGTCCCACACGCGACAACAGCCGTTCGACGAAGGTCCACAGCTCTGAAATATCTGGACACTGCACGAGTGCGTGCAGAACGGTTTCGTCGCTCTGACCGCATCTCGGGCAGGTCGGTCCGGTGGTTTTCGAACCGTGTCTGTAGATCTTCTCTCGAACTGGTAGTGCGTCTCGATAGCATTGCCAAGCCAGGGATCTCTGGAAATTATCCATAGGCCCCGGCCCGAACGTCGTCTTGAAAAGGCGGGTTAAGAATTTCTCGTCGACACCCAGGTTTGCCCCGAGAGTGTCGTCAGACCTCCCCTCCACTAGTCCTCTATAGAACGCATTGGTCGTTTGGAAGTTGCACAAGTTTGATCCCGGACGGCAGAGCTGTTGTAGAGCTTGGCGACACTCGCGGTGCCATTCGCCCAGTTTCGGTCTCTTCCTGATCCATGTTTGCAGTTCGGTGAGTGAGACGAGCTGCGGGAAGGCGTGCCTCACAAACGGCGCCCACACCTGTTCACCGTCGTCAATGAAGTTCCAGAGATGCCGCAGTCTCAGCGCATGTCTGCGCATCATTAACCACGGCATCCCCAGTCCTCCACGTAACGGTTGTTGACAGCAAATGGATCGCCTCACCATCGGAACGCCACCCTTCCACAGAAAGCGGAAAAGTATGCGTTCTAGTTTCGTGATGGTGGCATTGGGACAAGGCACGACGGTCAGGCGGTAATCGATGACTGATGCGATATACACATTAGCCACCTCCGCCCGGCCTTTTAGAGATAACTTTCTCTCAGCCCATGTTTGGCTGAGTGAGAAATAGAAAGATAGATAGAGAGAGAGAGAGAGAGAGAGAGAGAGAGAGAGAGAGAGAGAGAGAGAGAGAGAGAGAAGTGAGAGAGAGAGAAAATAAGATGACAATGAATGATAAATTGCATCATGAACATCATAACCTCACGGGCGTTTCTACTATTATGGGTATGTGTACTACTTAGAGGCTCATTTTTTATTGTGGTTTATAGCAGAAGCATCGTTAATCTAATGCAGTTCTTGATATTATTTTTTTTACTTCTTTATCATTTGAATTTCTTACTTGTGCTCACTTTGTTTTCAAGTGTACGCATATTTCGTTCTAACAACGTGTTATTAATATATTTATGTCTAAGCGATATAGCATATATATGTATATATGTGTGTGTGCGTATGTGTGTGTGTATCTTTGTGTGTGTCCGTGCGTGTGTATGCGTATAAGTGTGTATTTGAGTGCAAGTCTATATACATGTGTGTGTTTATGAATATTGGAAATGATGCACAACGTATTCTAAAAGCGACATATTTAATAATACTTCATGCTCTATACATGTTACAATGTTGAAATAGGATTAAATATTCTAAAAAGTATATAAAAAAATATATCAGTAATTTGGTCGTAAACAAACCAACGTAGTAAACGCAAATATATACACGCATGATTAGTGCAACATCACATCCAAGTTTTAAAATGTAAAAAAGAAATGTAGTATATACATCGTCAAATTATTATATAAATTGAAATATTTCATTAGTGATCAAATACACTGTCACAAAAACATATACGGCGAAGCAGATGTACGGACAAGTAATATATTGTCAACACAGTGCAATAACATATGCGGAGGATATAGACATGGACTCGTCAGGAACACATACATATGACTCAAAATTGACAAACTATCAAATAATGGCAAATACATATCTAATAATATTAATAATATTATATGAAATGATTGACAAACGATAAGCATATTATGCACTCATAATTCATTGATAAAAATATAAATATGTCTGCAGTTTTATAACTAATTTTAGAAATGATGCATAAAGCCAAGCGTACATTTAACTTTGCATTGTTTATTAACTGGATTAAGTCTCAATAAACATTCAGTCATAATTCCTGGCGCCATTAACTTCGTTTATAAATATTTCTGTATAATAAGCAAAATACAATTCTTACGAAGATGATCATTTCTCAGTTGTCCGTAAGAACGCAGAAATATTGATGTTCTGCATTATTTACTCCGCAAAATATTTCAGTTAGTTATCCACGATATCTTTTACAACTGTATTCAAATTTACTAACGTGGTTCCTATTGATGATATTGTAAATAATCAGAATCGTGCACTTATCACAAGCTTACAGGGCTTTCATAACCAATACAATTATTAACCATCATATTTACCCGGTACTTAATTTACTAAAATATATATTAACAGCAATTTTATGAAGTAAGTTGGTTACTACAATGGAAAAAGATAACTGTACGTCCGCTGATATAGGTTAAAAGTTGCAATACATAAGAGTTGCCCCGTTTGTTGCGGGCTAAATAATAATGACTTTTTATAAAGGTGCCAAAGCCGAAATCCAGGGCCGATGTAGAGTCGTTGTGCTTGAAATGTGATTCAATATGTAATAGTTCCTAACTAAATCATCAAGGACTTATAAACCAAGGTCCAACCACATAAGTATTGTAATGAACTTGAGTTAGCATGCCAAAATTTTATTTGTATTGTGCAGCATTGACTGAAGTTGCAGTTTTGTGACAAACAAAAAAAGAAAACAAAAAATGAAATTAAATGTTTGTCTCTGTGCCATCATTCTTCATGCTGCATTATACGAATTGTTTTTATCACTGATAGTATAGAGGTAAGAGCAATTACGAATGGTGTAATATACATTGTCCTATGCGTCGTTTTGTCGTCGTTAACGTGTTGATTTGCAATTGATATCTGGAAGGAATAATTATCATGTTCGCCGACAGCGACAAGTGTTGCACAATTTTAATATTTGGAGCGTGCAATAACATTTTATGAATTTATTCCTTATATACTGCAAATATATTTTCATACTATTTATTTCCGGTAAAAAAACTTAGATTAATTATAAAAGTATTGAGCTCATTATCGAGTCAAGCTGAAACCCCCTGAGACATACGTTAAATGTACGCGTGTGAGTAGAGCGCTCAGCCACAGGCATGTAAGTTTCACGATCAGTCTGTTCCGTTGATCGGTAAAACTCGAAATGTCGCCGTAAGCGATGGATCGTCAGTTTAGTACTTCCTGCAGATGATAATAGTAAGATGATAGCATTTTAAATAAATAATACAAATTAACTGCAACATTCTAATCTATTTTTCGCTCCAACTTTCAATCTGTGCGCAAGAACAGATTTCTAAGCCTTCCAAATATTCAATATATATCGAGGCACAGACGACACCAAGACGTTCTATTACCCAGAGTTTGATAAAGTTCATCAGTGATCTCTTTTTATCGTCTAATAGAAACTAATTGATATCTAAAATGCTAACGAAATGCATTTTCTCTCATTCGGTATTCTTTCCATTTCACACTATAGGCAGCATGGAGATACACCAAAAATGACAAAATTTCGTTTCTGTTGCATGTATTGAATAGGATAACGAATAGATCTACTCTTTCTTTTTTTCTGTTTCTAACCTTTCCTATGATTACACTTTATGTCTATTTTGAAAACAAGCAACATAATTAAATAATCATTAGCACTTTAGAAACTTATCAGACATAATATCCTTAAAACTATCGGCGAAATGCCTTAAATGTACGCTTGTCATTAGAGTGCTCAGCTACTTGCACGTAAGTTTCACGATCACAGCATAATATACTTGGGACGTCTTAAACAGAAATCTCTAATTAGATTCCTTGTGCTAAAAGCTGCATGTCATATTCGAAATTACATCAACCGTTGAGATTGTCTTTGAAGTTCTTTGTATAAAGTCGATTCGTATGTTATATCAGAGAAACGATTTAGTCAATACACTGAATTTTGTTAAATTGCAATTCTGACCACTTTTATACCTATACTATATCTCAGATATTCAACTTATATCAATTACAACAGCTTGGGACACATTCCATCAGAAAGAAAACTCGTCTAGTTTCTGTAGTATAGATATTCCATTATATTTATAATCGTACAATGCAAAACTAGAACAAATCAGATCAAAATAAGGAGCTTTTGAAACGTCTCTAAGTGAGAACACTGACTAACAGACACATTGCAATTTGTTTCCGAAAAAATTATTCTAGCTTTTACCAACATGATGTGCATAATATGGAATTTCTAAAAGTGGATAATAAAATGAATCCTTTCTGAAAAGAATTAGAGAATTTAGTACGTTACACGAATTAATTGTGAATTATTGTTATGTGACACAGAAGCGAATATGAGACGGTATTGCAACGATGCAACATTAGCTTCATTAAACACAAATATCAGAGAATATATAATATAAAGATATTTACGCGCGGTGGCAGCTACCATATTCCATATAACTATCCATATAAAAGTTTATATCTTCTTTAAACGATAAATATCAAGCTCCTTCCTATTTATCAGTATCATAACTTCAAAATGTGAAGAAAAACTATGTCCGTTTGCTTCTGGAATCATCATTGCAAATAAAACTATTCACCTTAGGACGATACAGATTCCAAAATTAGTCACTATCTCATATGTTTTCTTTCTATGAGCCACCAACAATCTTCAGATTGGAAATTTGACATGAAATACATTCATGTCTTCGACATTTAGATCGGTATTTTTCTTAATTTCCTACGATATAAATTATTTATAACTATCAATGAGGTGGGAGTATAATTTAACGTACAAATTTTCTGCGTGAAATGAATACTCAGTCTCGCAAATATATGAAATAAGACATTAACTGATGTATCCATGCTGGCAACGTATAAAATAAAAATTATGCATTTTGGAATCCCGTTTACTTTTTCTGTATTTCATAATTTGTTATAGTCTAACAAAGTTATTGGCTGCATTGAGACAATGGATCGATCGTAGGATTCACGTGGGACAGAAGAAAGGCTTATATAATTTTCTTCTCGAATGAGGACAATAAAGAGTAAACATCACAGCATATATTTGTTTTATGAAGTTCAGTTATATGTATGTGCGTATGTTTGATTGTGTATGTATGAGTGTGTATGTATGGGTGTTTGTATGTGTGGTTGTGTGTGTATGTGTACATATTTATGTGTTTGTGTGTGTGTTTGCATGTGTGTGTATGTATGTGTGTGTGTACGTATGTCTGTGCATGTGTGTGTGCAATGCAGATAAATTGAAACAGCCTTTGTACGTTAAACTGGAAATCTTAGAAATGATAAAAAATGAACACCTGTTTGTCGACATGATTCGTAAACATTGTGTTAATGTTATTGGCAACCTATCAGATTCCATCTCAACTGATAACGCTGTGAATAAAGGTAGCATAGACGACGCTTCCTTTTCTCCATCTGTTTCGCTGTTGTTATTGCTTACGCTTTACAATGATGCTCTATTTGTTCCTACCTAATGTTACAAAACTATTGTAAACTATTAAATCTGCATCGATTGATATTAAAATCTACCGTCTTTCAGGGAAGTCTTCGTGAATTTCTAAGTGCTGACAATGTTGACAATGTAAGGATTCATTCAGAACACGGTATGTAACTTTCAATGGACATTTTCGTTTTAGATCTTACTCTGCAATGGGACTCACTGTTAGTCTATCGGGGTTACGTTCGTGCCAGCACCTACAGGAGCTGGTACCGAGCCTAACATCAGCTGAAAAGAGGCAAAGTTGGGATTTGTTGAGTATTTATACATTTTGGTTCTTATACAAAATAATAACGAGCAATTCAAAGGCAGTAACAAGTGCCGAGTGAATTTCAGGGAGGATTCCCGTGTTTCTCCTGTAACCGCCATTTCAATCCCTACACATCAAACACACGCAACACACACTCACATACAACCATAGACGCACATACTAAAATATATACACATACACACATATACATGTTTATCTATGTATGTATGTATGTACAGTAAATTCATAGATGTGCGTGCGTGCGTGTGTGAATTTGGACGTATGCGTTTTTAGAAGTGAAACTAATACACTTTAATTGTCACAAATACTTCACGACAATTATTTAGACAATTATAGAGAGGCGCTCTCTTAAAGAAAATTTAACGGCTTACTCTACTATTATATTCTGCACAAGTAGAGCAATTATTCGCATATATTCACATCAAATCACCGACAAATTTGCAGATGAGTGCGCACACATTCAATAACATACTAATGTGTAGGATTTCTTATTCAAACAAAAGACAGAAATAACGAATCCATGAGTAGAAGTATTGTTAATATTCGTAGTTATTTGGTTTGTTGATATTATTGATATCAAATTTTAATGCTTCAGAAATATATTGATCCGATCAATGGAACAGCCTTCTCATGAAATCAACCCGCAACAAGCTGATCACTCTTTAGAGAGGTCTACCCTTAACGTTGTTCTCAGGGAGATTCGGTGTAACATAGAAACGTTAAGGGTCACCGTTTGAATTCCAGTCGTTAGTTCACCGTGAGGCTGCATGGGTCATCCCGTGGAAAAATCTTAGTCAAACGAATTGACTGCTGTACTTTTTAAATCCTGGTAACTATTATGCCGGACATTTTTCGCGACCCGTTAGGTTATGGTGCGTAGACATACCAACGCCGGTTTTCAAGCAGCGATGGGGTACCACACAAATACTAAGTCACAAATAAACATCCACTCCCACACACACATACACACACAAACAAACACAGACAAACGTGTATATCAGTATCCATCTACAAACCCAATTCACAAGAAATTCTTCAGCCTGACGCTATGATATGAACTTAAAACCATGCACCTAAAACCCACGCTGTAGGAATGAACCTAAAACTTTGTAGCTGGGAAGGACACTTCCTACCAAATAGTCATGCGTGGTAGATAGAATGAGAGTGAATAATGTGAATGAGGGATCGATTTTTGTATGCATTTACAAAACATTTTGTGTTCACGGTTGTGAATACCTTGCTTGATAATAAGATAACTTGCATTAAATGAGGTAATAACGGCCAGCTATGAAATCTTGGGCTGAGATTTTGATATTAACTGTGTGCCTTGATTAATACACTTCAAATCCCTTATATCCAAAGTGTATCGTTAAAATAGATTAAAAATATTTTACATTTACTCTTTGCATATATGGTGGCTACAACGATTCAGAAATCATAGGGGTATATATGAAATCTGCCTAAACTAAAATCAAACTCCTGCCGTCTAACAGAGCTTCCATCAGGTTTTCATTCATCCGGTGTAATCTTGTGTTGAAGCACTTTTCGGTGCCGTGAATTTCAAAACAAAGTCGTGCTAATGTTTTTGTGCTACACCAATGCTATTGTTACCGTAAATAAGTCCTAGCCAAACCCGGCTGCTGATAAAGTCTAATTGCTATTATGCAGCTTCTGCACTGTAATAAATCGGAAGTTTGGTACTAATCTTCCACAACAGAGCAGTTTGAAGAGAGAAACGGAGCAGTGGTGTATGCCTAATTAAATATCTGCTTTATTTTTCTCATTATCATCTCATCTGAGGTTATGATGTCATACCGCCTGATGGCAACATTTTGAGACTGGCAGACAATTCGTCAATATAAATAAGATGACTACATTAGTAAACGTATTTCCATACATAGAAGATACACCTGTTACAACGATGTTGGCAGACGAACACTTACTGTCTTACTGTGAATATCAGAATCTTATAAACAATAATTTGTCTACACATATAAAGCTAATGTCTAGCATCTCTTGATGAACATACTACTGTGAAGATCTAAAAGACGATAAGATATACCAGAACAAATTCAACAGACTGAGAATACGGGAGTGGGAGAATCATGATCTTAAACTAACCTCGAATTTCATTGAATGTAAGATATCTTTCATACTAAAAAATGCGAGTACATGCGAGAAAATGTTGTAGTTACATATACACATGATGAAATTATATCACAGCAGTTGTATCAGAAGTTTTGTATGCGACAACGTGAAACTGCAATTACTTGTATATAACGTATGAATGGTGTAATACGGGTTATTTCTTTAATAGCTTTAACTGCAGATGAATAATGTGTAGTAATATTAAAAACAATTCCAAGTCAAACATATTCATTTGGAAATTTAGATAATAATGTCTGTCGTTAAAAGTGGGGGTAACAGATGGACCCCATATCAGTGACACAGGGACAATCTACGAAGGCCTTTACATTGCGGTACATAGACCTAGAGTTTTAATGTTTCCTTCTTTATTTATAATTCATAACCACCGGTCATGGTTTCGTGCTGTGCGCTTTCAAATGTAATTTCTTAACTCGTTATAATATACTATACGGGTCAATATAAATATACAACTGTTCATCATAACAATATATATATATATATATATATATATATATATATATATATATATATATATATATATATATATATATATATATATATATATATATATATATATATATATATATATATATATATATATATATATATATATATATATATATATATATATATATATATGTATATATACATATATATATATGTGTGTGTGTGTGTGTGAGTGTGTGTATATATATATATATTTATATATATATATATATATATATATATATATATATATATATATATATATATATATATATATATATATATATATATATATATATATATATACATATATATGTCAGTGTGTGCTTTCAAGCGTTATTGCACACCGTTAATTTTATAGCAATTAGCAGATTCTCCGACTCTCACAAGACCCCACACAGAAAAATATTAACGCACACTAATCATACACAGACGCACATATACCAATATTTAATACAAACACATGCACTCACACATATACACAAGCACACACACATACATACAAAGATACATTTATAAAATAATTTAGATTAAACAGGGACACATATACAAGCATCCTTTCTACGTACCGGTTTTGCTTATGATATAAGCTCCGTTGCTTTTACTCATCTACCTTAACATTTACACAACGACTCCACTGACCTATCACCATTCAAATCGATATTTTCAGATTTTCCTTTGAATTTCAGAATTTCTAAATTCTTTGAATAGGTCAGAAGATGAAACATTTTTACGTTAAGAAGTGAACTTTGATGGAAATGCTTTTAAAATATTCTACGTTATGCTATACCAAATTTACTATAATATAATTTAAATTAGTATATACGTTTAAAAGGTCACTGAGTTAAAGTTTCCTTTGATGTTAGTAACTTAAAAAAATATTTGATATAAGATATTAAACAAATTATATACTTCATAATGTATTCTATATATTTTCTATGCTGTACCAATGTAATTTTAAATACATTTCTTTTATTTTACATTTTTCGCATTTCTGTCATTGGAGTGAGAACATTTCTGCCTACTGCCGTGTAGTGTGTAATTGGTGGAATCAGAATAACATCTTACTTTGGGGAAATTCTTCATATTTCATATCGTAATAATAAGCGAATTTATTTTAGCGCCATGTGGACCTACAATACAAAGAAATGGAATCGACAATCAAAAGTAAATTACACGAGAATCGTCACAAAGCTATAAGTCTCAGATTCTTAATGAAACTAGCAGCATTCATGTGCTTTAACAGACTATTATATCAGTTTCTGTATACAATTGTACAAAAAAAAAATCGGGTTTCTTACTGAAATAAGCTGGACATCATACGTACAATTGTTGCTTCATTAACGATGTCATGTAGGAAAAATATCAATTTGCAGCAACTGAATAAATAAAAAAAAAATAAATAAATAAAGAATAAAAATGCTGTATTTTCTGGAAAAAATAAATCGCATATATTGCTTTATATTTATTCGTTTATAATTCGAGCGCCAATATAATTTTCTTTCATTTTCCATCACGATATGATTTGAATATATGTCACTCATCGAAGAATGTCTGGATAAATGTCTACATTGTACTACAATTTACTTTAATTTCGCATATCACTTTAGACATTCTAGTTAAATGCAGCTTATTGTGGCTCTTATTATTTTATACTTCATGTATTTTCACCAGCGTTATATTCTTTGTGTTCATAAAAATCAATCGAATGCATTATGCCATATCCTAAGCTAAGCAAACAGTGGAACAGATTTATTGGGCAGCGCATGACGGCGTATATAATTACATTATTGAAATTTGATAGGTGTGTAAGTCTAGCTCATATTCAATAATTACAAGTGTACTTAATTGTTTAATAACGCATTTTGTGAACAATACAATGTCAGATTACAGATTCTAAAAGGTAAGAATTACAGATTTGTTTACTTGTCATATAGGAGAATGTCTGTTGTGAAGTTTTACGTAAAATGCATAAGACATTTCATTTTCTCAAAAATATTGAATGCTTTTCTTCGCACACTTTACATTATTCCTTGACTTCTGCATTGATAAGTATCAATATTTCTCTTCACAGAAGCATCCATCATGTGAACATAGAAACGAAGGTACATATACGCACAAACAGCGTAAGCACAGACAAAGCCACACACACACACACACACACACACACACACACAAACACACACACACACAAACACGCACGCACGCACGCACACACATACACACAGATACAACACACACAACATGCACACACACCTACACAAATATATATGATCGACCATACATACTCAATGTACAGAAGGACACTTTGGTGATTCGCTGGCACGTAGGTGCCCTCCACCAACGCACTATAATAGAGCAGGTGAACAACAAACACATATAATGCATATGTGCAGTCGCTAATATTTACAATGCTAGCGCTGATTCTAATTCGTTATTATATATAACAAATAATGCAGGCAATTGTAAGCACTGTGTAGTGAAATGGAAGACCATAAATGTCATTAAATATGACTGAGGGTGTTAGTAGGAATATCATTGCTATAAATATGAGCTACATGCTCCAATACTGCCGCCAAAGCACCTAATTGTATTAAGACGTGCTCGCAGAGATCATAATTGCCCAAAAAGCAGCGGTGGGGACATTCCCAGACTGATTGACTATATATATATATATACATATGTATGTGTGTGTGTGTGTGCGTATATATATATATATATATATATATATATATATATATATATATATATATATATATATATATATATATATATATATATATATATATATATATATATATATATATATATATATATATATATATATATATATATATATATATATATATATATATATATATATATATATATATATATATATATATATATATATATATATATATATATAGATATATATATATATATGTGTGTGTGTGTGTGTGTGTGTGTGTGTGTCTGTGTGTGTGTGTGAGTGTGTGTGTGTATACATATATACCTATAAATGTGTGTTCGAACGGACAGCGATGTTGAATGGATTAACTACGAAAATTACTTATATATATATATATATATATATATATATATATATAAGATATGGTAATTAATCATATATTAGTTAATATGGCCTCCTGGTAATTAATCGATATTAATTAATATATGATTAATTACCATATCTTATAATAATGTATTACCCATTACCAATTTCTCATACTGAATATATACGAAGCAGTAAATATTTTCTGCAGATATATTCCTGGAATTAGCGCGCCAAAACGAAGACTTTTGAATTTTACCATTAAGCTGTAATTAGCAGAACCATATACACGCGCACTCATGGCGGTGTGCAACTTTGTATACGATTCTGATGATTGCGGTTACATTACGAATTAGACTGAAGAGGAATAGACAATCGGTAAGATTCGTTAAATCCGAAACCGGTACCTGTTTAATAATGTGTTTGTTTTTATGTGATTTTAAATGTCTTGCCCGCTTACGTTTTGGTATGCTGCTTCATTTCATGTTGAGAACAATTTAGGTTTTAATAGACACAAGATGTGATCTATTTCTAGCACGTTAATTGTCCACGTTAGTGGTCAACGTTATATATATATATATATATATATATATATATATATATATATATATATATATATATATATATATATATATATATATATATATATATATATATATATATATATATATATATATATATATATATATATATATATATATATTTCTAACATGAATTGAAATCGGGGAGAAAATCAGCAACATACATAGCACATTGTTATATAAAATATACCGATATCAACCAAAGATCAAAATCTGCAAACATTATACCAGCAACGCCAATTGTTTTGTGAAGAGTCTTTAAACATTTGTCGCTTACAGAAAGGCCTATATGGAAAGAAGCCGCCAACGACAAAAGATTCACGACAGTGTAATATCCCCTGCCTAAACCATTAATTCAATCCGCTGAAGGTGATCTATTTGCAATTATCATGGAAATAAAATTTAACAAGCAAAATAACTCACAGCAGAAAGAACTGAAGTAGAAAATTGACTACAAGAAAAGAGGTACATATTTGTTTGTAAAATCTGATTACACAAACACACTGCCAGATACGCCAAACCGCTTATAACCGCTTTCGTTCTAATAGAATCTCCAGCGCATAAAATAAATATATAGTTTAACCGTTATAAACACCACAACCACAAAATTAGCTAACACCCGTAAAATAGATGTTAGAACAGACATATTAATACCAAAATGCCTGTATCCAAGTATAAAGGACCATAAACCCAATTTCACTTCCAACAAAAATCCGCTGACCAGCTATGTTTTCCGCTTACCTATATTCTTTTGTGAACCTTCAAAACGACAAGAGAACCACATTTCTATAGTAAAATCTCCATTACCAAAAGCTGACACGCCAAAATAAACACACCTAATCACATTTTAAACGCTAGACTGAGTTATGTATATAAGCCATCGCTTTTTTTCTAAAACAAACAAATTAGATTTTCCAAATGGCGTTGAAATAACATCAACAAAATTTAAACCTACTTACACATCTGCCGACCAAATAAACTCATCAGCTAATTATATTCTTTATTGAAACCAAAAACGTGAAGTTGACACACTTCATTACAAGGATTTTAACGCATCTTTACATCTATACATTTAATCAATAGGAACCACTTTACTTTCAATCCATCAGTGCTTGCCTTACTACCTAATTATCATTCATAATAGCTCCAATTACCATCGCAATTAAAAGAAAAATTACCAGAGGTAACGCACACATACGCAAGCACACAAATATGTATATATATATATATATGTATATATATTTAATCCTTTATATTGAACACTCAATATTTCATCTATTCAATAAGACATATTCCATATATTCAATAAGACATTCAATACTTTATTTCATTGTACCATCCATTATTATTTTATATTATATATTGTATATTCCATATTCTATATCCCACATTGGTTTTGCAGGAATATAAATAAAACATAAAAAACAGTGTTGGAACTCTGTTAAACAAAATAATATATTCCTCTATACAGAATCATACAAAACACCTTTTTTGGTATTTATTTTTACTCGCATATATATATATATATATATATATATATATATATATATATATATATATACACTTACATATAAGATGAACATGTGTGTACCACATTCCGGAGAAGTCTGTTTCAAATTTATAATAAATATGTCTTTTAACTATGTTTAAATATTTAGATTGGATAATAAAAGACTTTCAATTCTAAAGCGAATGTAAAATTCGTCAAGAATTTCGCCTATAAAGCAGGACATATTTTGAGCAGAGAATAATCAGTCTACCGACAAGATGGCAGAGGATACTGAAATAAAGCGGTTATTATATTATTGATTTACTAAATAACTTTGTTGTCTTATTTCCACTTAAAAACCGTACAATCTCTTTCTCCAGCCCAGTACTCAATTTCTGTTATCAAGTCATCAGCTGCTTTGGAAAATAACATTGTTAGTAGGCTTTCATGTCTGCGTAAACCACAGAGTGAACATACAATAATGTATTTTTTTCATTTTATGCTGAAACAGTATCCTACTCTATGCAAAATACATTTCATATGTCGAGATATTTTATTATATGTCAGGGCATAATTGAAAAGATTATAAATGGGTGGAGCCATAGAAAAAAAGTAAGATGTGGCATACTTGTCTCAGTAGACCTAATAGTCATATTTAGTAAATCAGAATAGAATGGGCAGTTCGGTGTTGAATCAAGACGTAAGAACAGTATTTAGTTGTAAGGTGTTCTTCCTATCGTAAATATTCTATCATAATTATTATTATTATAACATACATATTGTCATGTTTCCTCTAATATATAAGCAACATTTTCGTCGCATAGTATGAGAATGCTTGATTTGATGGTGAACATATGAAATAGCGCTTCAATATAACCAAGTGAAATATTGTGCATATTTTCATACGGAATCATTTACATGCAATGAAGTTAGAATCCATGGTGCTGTATTCACCCTCCGTTTTCCTGTTTGTATTATATATATGCAAGCAGAAAGTGAATGTTACAGATAGTCATACTTACTCCCACACACGCACATACACATACATATGCACATATACATGCGTATTTGGTGAAAATAATATACGTGCACGAGTGTATGAAAGCATGCGCGCGTGATTGTGTGAATGGTGAGTGTGTGTCACAAGTTTTTGCCTGTGAATTCATACGTTCTTTGATACAGTTTTACAACCTACGACCTGATTCAAATTATTGTCTTTTTATCATTCATAAAATAATTGATTCATTATTTTCAATCAGAGATAATTGCCGCATCTGTTAACATGCGCATAAATATGCAAAGTTAGATTCATAATCATCATCGATAAAACGGAAATCTTTTGTTTCTTTTCGTATTGCATAAATCTAATGAGTTTTACAAACTTAATTTAGTTGTTTTAACATTATAGGTTTAATAATAACACATAAATTTCTAGTCCGAATAACTGTTAAAATTAATATTCAATTAATATTCAAGTGTCTCATCTATTTTCAATTATTTTAAATTACTAATTATTGGCATTACTAATACAACAAAAATTTATATAAATTTCCGTGTTTCGTTCTTTAAACTTCATAAGAAATATGGTCAGACATGATCCAGACTTGTTGCATTTTATTTCCTCGACAACTCCCACACATGCACGCTCTCTCTCTCTGTCTCTCTCTGTCTGTCTGCCTCTCTCTCTCTCTCTCTCTCTCTCTCTCTCTCTCTCTTTATCACTCACACACACACATAATAATTTCATATCTGTGTTACAATTACAAATATTCGATTCCGTATCTTGGCACAAATTATTATGTGTAAACAACATAATAGCTACAATGATTGATTTCTATCACTGATATGAAAACCAAAATAAAAATAAGAGAATTAAACTGATAATATAGTTATGTGAAATATTTTTAAATGGTGGTTAAACCTCCATGTTGTCAAACATATTGTTGATGTTTAAATAGCTCAGGAGGACAAGGTCATTGTTTCCTGTTTCGTATAAATAGATATAAAAACTTATACGTTAAATAACGCGCGCAATTTAAACTACATATATTAGCGTTAGTCATAATTAGTCAAATTTTAGTACATGGCCAGCAAGTTCGAGTAAGTCGGTAAGATGATCATATCGATCTCAGACATCAATTGACATTTACTTTTTCGACCCCAAAAATGCAAACGGGAAAGTTGACATCGGTGGAATTTGAACTCACATGAAATTGCAGTTTCAAAACTCGTTAAAACTCGCAGCGATTAAGGTTCCTGCGACGACCGTGCGGAACTTTAAGTTACATGGACTCAAATTTATCTGCTCTTAGGTACCTAATCGTACTAAATAAGCTTTCTGTCCTTTGCAGACACACACACATATACCTATATATAATGCTTTCCAAATACGATATTGAAATATTTTCCACCTCTCTATAGCAATATTGGAAAATAGAAAATAGCATGTTGTCTACTAAAATGTTGCTTCAGTTTTCGTGGTCTTATGAATTAGTTGGATAATAAGATATGCAATTAGTGTATAAATGGTAAACAATTATCGCAATCATTTCCTCTAATATTCTGTTTTCTAAGCGCTAGTACCACCAGGCAAAATACCTGCTGGTCACAATACGCTTAATCTACTTCTCAATGCTGTGATTCCACCATACCACTTATATTTCTCTGCTGGCACTTTATACTATAATGGTTAGATTTTTGTAGCAATTGGTATTTTATATATTGTCATTTACCAATATTTTCAAAGAAGCTTTGATTCGATAAACACCATCATTTACTACTTAACATTATCAGTTACAGCATTCGCTTATTTCCGACAAGAAAGATGCCTACAGTATTTGGAGTGCACTTGTCGATAATGGAAAATATATGGACATGTTCCAAGTAATGTGTTCATGTTTTGATATTCGATCGAAATCATATTCTGTACTGGGGTTTATTCTCGGTTTACATAAAGTGAATTTTAAGCATTTACAACATATCTATTAATTCTATATTTTATAATAATAATTACTCTAAAATCTTTGGCACACGTTCTGCACTTGGGTTGTATAGACATTTCAATAGACTCAATATCGTGCATTTAGAATGTATTTGATACTAATTTGCGATTTTATTCAGTGATTTCTCTTCATTTTTCTTAGTTTAGGTATTTTTGTCCTGGAGACAGCTAATGGAAAGCTGTAGTATTTGAGAGGCGCTTGTTGAATAAATTTAATTTGTTAATTGAAAGTGTCAGTTTTGCCAAATCGCCAGAGTGGACTATTGATACCCTATCAATAAAAATTTCTATAATTACACAATAATTATGACAACTTTCTTAATAATCGATTCAAATTTTATCAGTATGTCTGATTATCATGAGATGGCAGATAATGAATTATACCTTAATTTATTATATTGTATATAGTTTACAAAAGTCCAGACTTGCTTGCACTCACATAAACACACGTTGGAAAAAGAGAGTCATGAATATATAGAAACGCTTATGATATGTGCGCGCGCACACGTTTATACTTGTGTATATGGGTATGTGTGTGTATGTATGCATATATATATATATATATATATATATATATATATATATATATATATATATATATATATATATATATATATATATATATACATATATATATATATATATATATATATATATATATATATATATGTGTGTGTGTGTGTGTATACTCTCATATATACACACATACACACATACACACATATACTTATATATGTACATAATTTAGAACCTCAAGGTGGTGATGCGTTACCTATTTATGGTCTAAGTTTGCGAGAACCACAAATAGATTGGCCTAAATTAATACTGATGATTTTCGAACTACAAATTCCACTAAAAATGTCAATATTAATCATTAAATGTCAAAAGTGACTCAAAAGTGTAACCTACATTTTAATTAGTATCGTTTTCCTTTACTCAGATTCTCTGAAATATGTTGGTAATTCAAAACTAGAAATAATGAAATGGTTATATTAAAAAATAATCGATATCAAATTTGAAGAATTAAAATGAACACATTTTGTTCTTTTATTGTTCATCTTTATACTGAAAATTATTTAAAATTACACAAAACACTCGCTTGTTTGTATTAAGCTGTGACTGCAATTTCTTTTAAAATTTATAAACAATTTGCAGATATTTCTTTAGTTAGCCTTAGTGAATAAATCACGTTTGTTATTGCTGATATATGTGGACTGTGATAGCTTTTGCGTCTGTTGTAAAGTGCATAAAGATAGGCCAAGAAGTGATTCGTCTTTGGCAGTAATTACAACAGAATGCCGGTGAGCGGGCAGAATCTTTAGCATACCCGGCAAATTGTTTTGCGGCATTTTCGTTGTTTTATTTGTTTCAGTCAAGTGGTTGCGGTCATGCTGGAACACCGGCTTTTAGTCGAATAAAAAAGACCCAAGGACTTCATTGTTGTTAGCCTAGTAGTTATTCTATCGCTCTCTTTTGCTGAACTGCTAGTTTACGGGAACTTAAACACATCAATGTATGTTGTCAAGCGAGGTGGGGAGGAAACACAGAGACAAAATCATATATATATATGTGTGTATATATATATATATATATATATATATATATATATATATATATATATTTATATACACACACACACACACACACACACACACACACACACATATATATATATATATATATATATATATATATATATATATATATATATATATCTTCTAATATATAAAACAGAGATGTCTGTGTATTCGCTCTTCACGTGAAATCGACTTCACGAAATGCTTCCATACATGTGATGCATGAATAATTTGACCTCGGATAAATGCTAGGCTCTTCATTTTATTTTTTTATTAAAAATAAATAATATTGCTTTATATTTATGATTCACTTCTTTAAAAAGGTTCCTCAATGTCAACTTCTGGTATTGACGTAACAACGGCAATAAGCGTCGCTCTCTACTTTGACGTTTTTGTACCAAATGCTTACATGCTTGTGATGATATGTCGACTTCCGGTATTGACGTAGCGTGCATGCTGTATTTACTCTATCTCTCTCTTTCATACACACGCACACACGCACTCCCACAGAAAGATCTATGCATATTTATGCATATACGTATACATGACCTCTCTCTCCCTCTCTCTCTCTCTCTCTCTGTCACACACACACACACGTCCATTTCATCTGATGTGTGATACTCTGTGTGCGTGTGCGTGCGTGCGTGCGTGCATGCGTGCGTGCGTGCGTGCATGCGTGCGTGCGTGCGTACGTGGGGGGTTCCACAATCGCCATTTATTTCAATTACTGTTGTGAGGATATTCACGTAAATCATTTTTTTCATTTAATCCCCATTTTAATTTTCGTATAAGTTTCCAAGTACCAATGAGGCTTTTTGGCGCATCTTCAATTTTCCCATTCATGAGAGGCGCCCAGCCATCATTCATCTGAGAAACCATCTACAGAATGTCCTCAAATTTCTATACAGCATATTCTGCTTTTTTTCATCCAGTATATAAGCAACAATTTCATTGCCGAGAAACGCCGGGTGCCTCTTCTAATATATATATATATATATATATATATATATATATATATATATATATATATATATATTAATAAAATAGTATGACAACTTAATAATGAATGAGACCTCGATAGCATGTAAATAGAGGTATTTAACTGTAATGCATTTATATTATAAATGTATTCATTTTTAATGTGACAATTATTCGGTTGCCATAATAAAACTCCGAGTTTCGGATGTCGGGGAGGAAATCTTCTCCGGCCTCTCGTTAGTTATTAAGATAAACTGACGAGATTCCCGCAGAGATTTCCGTCCGACATCCAAACTCTGAGTTCTATTATGTCAACCGAATTATTGTCACATATCATACTATATATATATATATATATATATATATATATATATATATATATATATAATAATATTATTAGGGACAAAATCCAAAATTACAGGTAAAAAACTCAATTAAAATCAATTTATAAAAAATTAAATTGAGCCTTATAGATAAAGTATATATAAAATATATATAGTTTTAGGGAAAATAACCAATTTTCAAGAACTCATCGATGAAAATCCACTATCACATATAGAAAAATTAATAATTAAAAGCACAATAAATGAGTATAATATAAAGTAAAGTAAATATCATAAGATAAATATAATAAACAGATTACACGTGTTTCATAACCAATTTTCAAATAGAAAAGAAATTTAAATCGATTAAAATCAATTGAAATTATCTAAAATAAGTTCTATTCAAAAATATAGCTACTCGTCAGATCGTAAGTAGAACAATAATTAGATATATATCTCAACCAACAATAAGTACCAAATGAATTAATATGATATACTTATTATATAAAGATAGAAAAATTATTTAAAAAATATCATAATATCAAAATAATAACCATTCAATAATCATCCCTTCATCCATAATAATAACATGTATATTATATACAAAAAACATCTTACCTAAATTATCATTGTTTTAAATTATCATTGTTTTAAATACAAGTTGAACGAAGTTTAAGTTTAAAATAATAATGAAGATAAAATTAGTACATATTTAACCGGTGTAATAGTTAAAGCTATACTATTTAAAGCTAAAGACGTTTATTTAATTATGATTAAAGATCAATTGAATAATAGAAAAATACAAGATTATTTATTTCTACAAACGTAATAATAAAAAATATGAATGAAAAAATTATGAATGGAAAAAATTATGAATGAAAAAATTAGGAAAGAAAAAAATATTAAGAATAAAAGGTTAAACTTTATATATATATACAAAGTTTTGATTTAAAAAAAACTTTAACGATATTATAAACTATAAAGATTAATAATTAATCAAATAATATTAATCAAAAATAATCGAAAATATATCAACACTATTCCAATCGAAGTTCTAATATTATGTTGAAATGAAACTATAACTCCTAAATAATATAGTGTTAAATAAGTTATCTATTAAAATAATCTATAAAGAACCAAATGAATAGTATAAAAACAAGAATACATATTATTTTCAAATAGTAGAAAATCTTTAGCAAAGTGAAAACAGTACTTATCCAAATTTTTCCGTAATTCAAACTGAAAAACTAAGACGTTATCTAATAGCTATAGCGTTTTAAGCAAGAGTTCGCGCGAAAATACTACGTTAAAAAAGAACGTTAAAATAGAGAATATTAAAATAGAATATTATTTAGGAGTTATAGTTTCATTTCAACATAATATTAGAACTTCGATTGGAATAGTGTTGATATATTTTCGATTATTTTTGATTAATATTATTTGATTAATTATTAATCTTTATAGTTTATAATATCGTTAAAGTTTTTTTTAAATCAAAACTTTGTATATATATATATAAAGTTTAACCTTTTATTCTTAATAATTTTTTCTTTCCTAATTTTTTCATTCATAATTTTTTCCATTCATAATTTTTTCATTCATATTTTTTATTATTACGTTTGTAGAAATAAATAATCTTGTATTTTTCTATTATTCAATTGATCTTTAATCATAATTAAATAAACGTCTTTAGCTTTAAATAGTATAACTTTAACTATTACACCGGTTAAATATGTACTAATTTTATCTTCATTATTATTTTAAACTTAAACTTCGTTCAACTTGTATTTAAAACAATGATAATTTAAAACAATGATAATTTAGGTAAGATGTTTTTTGTATATAATATACATGTTATTATTATGGATGAAGGGATGATTATTGAATGGTTATTATTTTGATATTATGATATTTTTTAAATAATTTTTCTATCTTTATATAATAAGTATATCATATTAATTCATTTGGTACTTATTGTTGGTTGAGATATATATCTAATTATTGTTCTACTTACGATCTGACGAGTAGCTATATTTTTGAATAGAACTTATTTTAGATAATTTCAATTGATTTTAATCGATTTAAATTTCTTTTCTATTTGAAAATTGGTTATGAAACACGTGTAATCTTTTTATTATATTTATCTTATGATATTTACTTTACTTTATATTATACTCATTTATTGTGCTTTTAATTATTAATTTTTCTATATGTGATAGTGGATTTTCATCGATGAGTTCTTGAAAATTGGTTATTTTCCCTAAAACTATATATATATATATATATATATATGATAAATTCCTTTCGGTTTCCGTCTACCATATCCACTCACAAGGCTTTAGCTGAAGACACTTACCTAAGGTGTCATGCTCCGGGTTTGAGTACACGGCTCGATGTATTAGGCTTGCCTCCTCTATGGAAATTATTATATATTCGAACACACACAGACACACTGACACACATACATACTGCGGTATATACAACTACGCAATCAGCACTATATATTCTGCAATAAATTAGAATAAAAATAATTTACAATATAAGTAAATGATATATTTTCTGCGTCTACAATCGCATTCCGTTGATACGCCATCGTTTGTTCAAATTATCACTTATATAGATTGTAACGGAATAACATTACACATAAAACGATTCATTCGACTTTTTTATATTGATATTTAAGTTATATCATTTATGGCATTCGTCATTTCTCTGCAAAATTTAAATTGCTATTGTAATGATACATTTACACGATTGAAATAACGTTTACTCAGCGTTTACTAAAATATATAACTTTCTGTTTCGGTGCAATTCCCGTTTTCCTCACGAAAGAACTATCAATGTTTAATTTTATTTAATTTCAATACACCCATTTCAATCCATCCATCAAACCATTTAATTCAGTTACCCCGATCAAAACATATCATAATTGCTTTTTAAACAATCTGGCATTGTTATATTTGCGTGTGTATCCTGTTTAGTTTCGAAAAATATAACTGCTATTAAGCATTACATAAAATTATTGAAACTAATTTATTCTGAATCCCTCTACACTTAATGGTAAAATTTATAACTTAAAGATTGAATATATTGGTAACCATGCTATGTATGCCAACAGTACACCTAATGTTAGAAGTGTTCTCATTCGTAAACGTTGGATTGGTTTTATTCCTATTTATAAAATAATTCAGGAAACAACATATCTATTTGCATTTTACATACTCTACATTTTATAGGAAAGCAAAGGTGTTTCGTACCACGTGATAACTTCTAGTTATATTAAGCAACGTAATTATGTGTGTAGTGTACGTTTGAGAGAGAGAGAGAGAAAGAGAGAGAGAGAGAGATAGAGAGAGAGAGTGTGTGTGTGTGTGTGTGTGTGTGTGTGTGTGTGTGTGTGTGTGTGTGTGTGTGTGTGTGTGTGTTTACATGTCTACATAAGTACAGATGTTTATCTGTGCTTCTGACGGATATTATCGTAGACACAGAACGAGGCTAATGAGAGAAATCATATAACGTAGTAATTGTAACTAACGAAGCCAACTTATTAGATGTGAATGACGATACGAAGATGCTAATGTTTTCTAACAGATTATATTTTAGATATTTAAGAAGTCATTGTAATATATGACGCAATGAAATCCATTAGTATAACAGAATCGAAAGTGTGTTTCAATCATTATTTAGAAATAAACACATACAGATTAGAATATTCTGTACAATAAATTGGTTCAAAGATGCTGAGAATTGCTGATAGACGATGCTCTATTGTCAGGTTCTGCGAATCGCTTTAAGTTTATACAGTGTTCAGAAAGTCTCTCCGCAATCAATTTTTGATTGCAAAATTAATATTTATAAGATGGTATAAGATTATAAAAGAATATATTAGAATCTTACAAGTCTTTAAAAACAAAACTTTATAACAGGTGTTGAAAGTGTCGTCCATCATTTTCAATGCACAAGCTGACTCTTCTACAGAACTTTTGAAATAAAGAGTCAGGATAAAAAAAAAAAAAATCACTACAGAGAGACTTTTTGAACACGTTATTCCAACGTGACCTATTTCTCGCTGCCAAATATTAGTATATAAAAGACGATTTTATCAACATGACAGTGTTATTTAATTCAGTAACTGCGTCATTTGAAAGAACACGTTATTTCCGTAAGTCAGTTTGAGTGATGATTGCACTAGTACCCAAGGCCTTTATCTTCGAGGGAGTTTTTCATGTGACACTTTGTAAATATGGTACCAGAAGCGATAACAGTAAAGAAACATATTGTTCATAATGTGACATATTGACATACGGGACTATACCACGTATTGTCACATAAAACTTTGCATTGATTAAACACTTCCGTCAGAATTATAATTTATAGTGTCACATGATTTTAAGAGGACAGCCCTACGCAATACTAGCCAAATTCTTTGAAGGGAATCATAACTACATTCGTTTAAGGAAAATGTTTCTTAATCAACGGTAATTTGGAGCTTAAATCAGTGCAAAACTATGGAATGAGTAGCAAAATTTGATCTGACACGAAACGAATTCGTGATAGCTATAAATTCATGTATCTCAAAGAATAATTCATGATCTGGAATCTGTGAAACGGAATACGTAAAAGCAAATAAATCTAAATGGTTCGTATTGCATCTTCAAATTCGATGCATTTCTACTCGTATTAAAAGTAAAAGTTTAGCATCCTAAGATATATATATATATATATATATATATATATATATATGTGTGTGTGTGTGTGTGTGTGTGTGTGTGTGTGTGTGTGTATGTGTGTGTGTGTGTGTGTGTGTGTGTGCGCGTGTGTGTCTGTGAGTATGTGTGTGTGTGTGTGTGTGTGTGTGTGGGTATACGCTCCAAACGTTAAGCCACCTTTCTTTCCTTCCCTGAGCGTCTGCTAATATGTAATATTTTACATGTACCACGTCCACGCCTTGTTTTTTTTTGTTCTTCGTTTTTTTTTGGTGGGGGGGTCTGATTTACTATATATATATATATATATATATATATATATATATACACCCACTCACACACGCACACACACGCACACACACGCACACACGCACACCAACGCACACACACACGCACACACACATACACACACACATATATATATATACACACACACACATATATATATATATATATATATATATATATATATATATATATATATATATATATATATATATATATATATATATATATATATATATATATATATATATATAAATATATATATATATGCATAGTTAGAGAGAACAGATATATAGAGAGATAGACAAATGGATAGGCTAATACATAGGCAGATAGATAGATAGATAGATAGATAGATAGTGAAATGGGGTGGCGTGCACGCTCACACACATTCACACATATAGACATATTCATACATAAGAACATGAATGCGTGAGCACACACTCAGGTGTACATTCACACACATGTGAGTATGTATGTATATCTTTGCTTATGAAATAAAGTGAATCGCACGTTTGTCACAGATCGCTTTGAGAATACATCCTACAGTATAGTATTAAAATTGAAGTTCTTAAACGTGCAACATTTTATGCAATGATCTTTCTTTCGATTGTTTGTTTGGTTTCGTTTCGTAGCAGGGAAAAAATATTTACTTAAAAAATGAATGCTTCCACCACGGATTTATTGAACAATAATATAACTTGCTTCAGGTGAACTATAAATTTCTAAAAGGTTGTAAAAGAATTTTTGCTATTCTTGAAATGTCATACGAGGCATTTCGTTTTTGTTTTTAAACCAGTCGTTTTCGCAAGAATTTGTGTCAGCTATGTCATTTAATAACATAGAAAATGCTACATGGGAATCATTTATATAGATGAAGCAGATACTTTCTGATACGAAAGCGTATGATACACTACAAAGAAAAATATGTAAGTATATTATGTTGGTTCAAAGTTTGTTGCAAGTGAAGTAATTTCGAGCGGGAGGCGAGTTGTTTACATCGACTCCAGTGCTCAACTGGTGTTTTATCTTGACCCATTAGGATAAAAGGCAAATCGACCTCGGCGGAGTTTTAACGTAGAACATAATAACGTACGAAATCTTGTTACGTACGTTGCCGAGCGGGCTAACAATTCTACTAGCAGATCTCCTTTGGATATACTATAACTAAAGTGAGTGGTAAAATGGTTTCATAAATTGGGATATAAAATAATGACGATTTAACTATACTAATAATTACGGTACCGTTGATAGGCCCCCATCTCACATGGAACTCGAAATTACCAATTTCAGCGAGGAATCACGCATAAATATTAACTGAGAGCATCTCTTAAGAGCAACAATAAACTGACTTATTGTTGTCAGCAGAGGTATTCCTTGTCAGTCAACCTCAAATCACTGGCAGCTGAAAATCTAAAACTTGACTGATCGATATTCAAAAGCAGATTTACCACTGAAATACGTACAGACTAAAACCCAAATAATCCATTCTACTGAAGCCACAAGGACTTGAATCTGTTGGCGATGGGACCAGTCGATTACATCAACCCCAGGATTTCACTAGCACTTAATCTATCATCCCCGAACGGATGAAAGGCAAAGTCGACGTCTGCGGAATTGAACACACAGAACGTACCGGCAGACGATATAACGCTAAGCATTTCGTCCGGGGTGCTAACGATTCTGTCAGCTCACCGCCTTGACTACAATCCTGATAATGCTAACACTCAAACCTGGCGCCACCATATTTCATATAGGATTATCACCGCTATAGAGATAGTAGTCCACTAAGCAACAACACCCGATTCTGTAATGAGTTGCAGAAAATGCAACGAATTTATGTCACATATATACTTACTACGGCAACGTCGAGATATAGCAGCAATATATAACGATATATAGCGGTCATATATATATATATATATATATATCTGCGAGATACAACAGCGACATTTGCATATAACATCTTGAACGACAACGTGTTTCTGAGAACAAACACCACGTTATCTGAATTAACAATACGTTATCTGAGTTAACTAACAGATCCTAACATTTCCTAATACTTAACCTACAAACGTACAACGAGTGAGGATTGCTTTATATATGAATAATATACATATGCAGTACATATATATGTGCGTATATATATATGATGGGGTAAAATAGAGGCACATAAACGTATATACACACACACATACACACACACACACATACATATATATATATTCATGTATGTATGTATGTATGTATATCTATATGTGTGTATATATATATATATATATATATATATATATATACATACATATATATATACACGATGGACTACTTTCACTTTCCGTCTACCAAATCCACTCACGATGCTTTGGTCGCCTTTAGGCTTTAAAGGAAAACACTTGCCCAAGTTGCCATGCTTTGGGTCTTGACACAGAACCTATATATCTTTATATAGGTATGTATGTGTGTATGTACGTATGTTTGTGTATGTTTATGTGTGTATGTATGTATGTATGTATGCATGCATGGATGATTAATATTATTTTCTACTCTAGGAACAAGGCCCGAAATTTTGAGGATAGGAGTGCCAGTCGATGAGATCACACGGTACGCAAATACTACTTAATTTATCGATCTCCAAAGGATGAAAAGCAGATTAGGCCTCAGAGGTATTTGAACTCAGAACATGAAGACAGACGTAATACCGCTAAGAATTTCGCCCAGCTTGCTAACCTTTCTGCCAGTTCGTCGCCTTATGGATGTATAAAATTGTCATTGTTGTATATATTTTATGTTACATTACATAATTGATGAATCATATATGTTTTGAGTAAAATACTTATAAACATTCTGTCCACCAACATTTTTGCATAATTTATCATCTAATTTGCCTTGGGATATGATGTTAATATTGTTTGCAACTCTTGTTATATTTACAATCACGAACCATTATTTATATCGTGTGTCATCGTGAGGATGTTACATACTTTGTCTTAAGAAAAATATTACATATGAATAACTAATAGTTGACGTAATACATATATCTTACGAACAAGTATTTCATCGAAGACATATTGTTTACTTGTTCAATCGTTTATGTTTTCTCCCTTATACGAGGAAAAAGAATTCTAATTATTTAAAAGTTTTCAGTAACAAATATTTTCACTTTCGTGTACATGTATGTTT